>NW_026057580.1:3382969-3510540 GCF_023721935.1 Panthera uncia
GAAGGAAGGAAGGAAGGAAGGAAGGAAGGAAGGAAGGAAGGAAGGAAATAAATGTTTTGGATGCTTAATTTCTGCCTCTCTTTAACTGCACATGTGATTCCTGGGTGCAGTTTCATTGTAGAATTTCAAACACAACATTATTTAAATATACATATCAAAATGTAAGAGTCTCTTAATTTCCTCTCCCTGTACCAATTATGCTCCCTTCCCAGAAAGGAGTAACCACTTTCAACAATTTGATGCATGTTCTTCCCCTACTTCTGTGCATTTTTAGATAGATAGAGATATATAGACAGATAGATACATACATACATGCATACATACATACATACACACACACACACAGCCAGCCAGCCAGCAGACACTTAAGAAGATACCCTGCTTGTTGCATAAATGAGACCATAATGTACATGTTATTCGGCACCTTGCTTTTCTCATGTCACAGTGAGTATGCATCTACTGTTCACCACTGTTGATAGGCATTTTAAAGTATCAATAAACCATGATCTATTTAACCACTTCCTTGTAACAGACATTTCATTTTTTTCCCCCTGCCACAAGCAATGCATGCATTTTTGTGTACAAATGTGAGTGTTTCTTTGAGTTAGATGCCTAGAAGTAGAATTGGGGGAAACAACAGTCGATGTGTATATTTAATTTCAGTGAGTACTCCCCAGTTGCCTTCCCAAAAGGGTTTCATTAGTTTGTATTCCCATCCATGTGCGACAGCACCCATTCCCTGCACCCTTGCTTATTCCATGATAATATCAGTCTTTTTAGGTTTTGCCAGTTGGAGAGCAAAAAAATGCTATTTCATTATCATAATTTGCTTTTCCCTGACAGCTGGTGGGACTGAACGCTTTTTCATGTGTTTCGCATCTTTTGCCCATTGGTTGGTTTGAATTGCTCTTTTTGATTTGTAGGAGTTCTTTGTGTCCTCTGGATATTGGGCCTTTGTCTATTCAGTACGTAGCAGATGTTTTCTTCCAGTCTGCCACTTGGTTTTCATTTTCTCTTAAGATTTTTGGAAGAAGAACTCTAGGACAGTTGCTTTTCTCTAATTTTTAAAAATTGCCTTGGATAAGACTGGTTTGTCTGCTCTTCTTTTTTTGGAAGTTGTCTATAAGTGGGAGTTATCCACCCTGCTTCACTATACCACTGCCCCCAAAGAAGATATCCAGGGTAACCGTGGTCGCACTGCACAGCCCTCACCAGACATATATGGACCAAAACTGGATATGATAATTTCAGATCATTTGTCTTGTAGCCACTGGCTACTACGTGAGTACATGACTCCTGCACACAGATGGTTAAATCTTTTACCAGACCACAAGTCTGGTGATTTTACTGCTGAAGACATAAGCTTTGTAATGAGGCAAAGACTGATTTTATTAATTTAATCTTTACTGGAGACATCTTTAATGATGCCTGAATATCTTTAAAATTTAATTGTATTTTGCAAAACAACTTATAAACACATGTTGAGATGATGCTGAAGTCCAGAAAACCTCCTAATAAATAATTGGAATGTAGCAGTACCTAGCAACTCATTAGCAAATACTAGGCTCGTTGGGTACTCCCTTCTGTTGGAAGACAAGAGCACATAGTTAAGGAATGACTACAGAAATGGGTAATGTACCAAGTAAACTTTATAGAAAAGGGACATCAAAGACATGAATTTTATTAATTGTCTGTACCAATAACCTAAAGCAAGGTCAAGTCTATGTTTGAAAGTTATGAAATGATATATTCCTGCAAAAGTAAATACACCCTTGGAGAAAGGGGAAAATATGTCATGGAGAGGAGTCAGGAAGGGTTTAGCTTTACTTCACCCCCAGAGAAATAACTAGAACAAAAGCCTTATTAGGTCCCATGAGGGAGGCAATGTCATATGCAAAACGGGATCCAACATCCAGGAGGCTATATACCATATCCACAGGGGGGCAGAGCTGAATTGGAGAGGCCTTTGGCCTAACAGCCACTAATCAGTGAGTGATGGGGACCTCCCTGGCAGGCAGTCATCAACAGGACAGTAATGGCAATACCTTTCTGCTATTTTCACTTGGAGGGGAGAGGATGGGTTGCAGCAGAGGGAGGAGTTGATAATCAGGGTTGAGTCAAACTGCTGCCAAAGCCACAAAGCTGTTCAAATGCTAAAGAACAACCCACAGACACTGATTCTAAACAAGAAATTCACTGGGGGAAGGTTTGGTGGTGAGACAAAGAACAGATTTGGCAGTCTTCTACCAATAGGAAGTTGGTCACCTTTATATTAGAATTCTAGGCAATAAGTAGTAAAGATTGCATTATAAAGATTCATATCCCTAAACCACAGCTCCAGACCATCTCTCTCCTCCTCACTCCTACTCATAAACCTCTGAGGCCTGCCATTGCCAAACAAAAAAATGTTCATGCCCCTAAGAGACTGTTAAAAACTGAGAACAAACTGAGGGTTGATGGGGGGTGGGAGGGAGGGCAGGGTGGGTGATGGGTATTGAGGAGGGCACCTTTTGGAATGAGCACTGGGTGTTGTATGGAAACCAATTTGACAGTAAATTTCATATATTAAAAAAAAAAAAATGTTCATGCCCCTTAATCTAACATTCAGAATTCTTTCTCCATATTCGTATAATTATATTAACATTCACTTATTTATATGGGGGATTGGGTTGCTTGTCTTACAAAAAAAAAGATAAAAATAATCATATACAATTTCTCTGTATCCCACTTTTTACTGCATCTTGAATTTCACATATATAAATTTCATATATGGCTATATTTTATTCCTTTTAATGGCTGCCTAATATTCTACAGAATGGCTGAAGCTTAATATATTCCATCATTTTCCAGTTGACAGGTATTCCTTTATTTCCATTTTTCTGCTGCATAAAATATGCTGCAGTATGCATGTATATCCTTATACATTGGGTCTTTTACTTCTATGGAAACTTCCTGTAAGGGACCAGATAGTAAATATTTTAGGTTTTGTGGGCTTTGCATGGTCTTTGTTGCTTCTTCTTCTTCTTCTTCTTCTTCACAATCCTATAAAAATCTAAAAATCATTCTTATCTCTCAGTCCAAAGCCATACAAAAACAGACCTCAGGACAGATTGGCCTTCCAGCCCCAGTTTGCCAGTCCTTGGAATAAGAGTCCAAGGAGGAGGATTTCTTCCTAAGTATATTATATTCTTTGTTGCTTTTGTGAATGGAGTATTCTTCTATTTCCTGGGGTAGAAAAATCTATTTTTAAAATATATTTTCCTATACCTAATCATCTTACCAAATTCTCATTTTAATTTTAGTGGGCTTTTTCTTGCTATAGTTTCTTGAGTCTTCTAGAAATGCAGTCACATTTATCACAAAAGAAAAATTGTTTTCCAGTATTTGCACTTAGTATTTTATTGTCTTATTGTATTCATTAGAGCCTCTGAATCACTATTAGCTAGCACTAACACCCTCTCTGATCTTGTTCCTGAGTTTAATGAAAATGGCTTAAGATTACACAATTTAGAATGACAAAGACATCAGATGAATATAGTAAGTATTGTGTACATCACCCAATTCAGGCTATTAGAATTTCTGTAATGTGAATTTGATGTGAGACAGATCTATAGTGCTCCAGAGGTGGGAAAGGTAATGGAAAGATTCTGTGTTTGAGAATTGGCCTAGTGGGTAGGTCCAAGGATCATGGAGGCACAAATGTCTGAGGAGTGATAAAGAATTAAGTACAATATAAATAGACTTGGCTAATGAACTGGGTGAAAGAGGAAGATTGAGTCTGCCCATATGATGAGAAAGGGAAATGAAGCAAATGTTATAGCTGAGACTTTTCAGACCTAACTGTTCAACTGACCAGTGAGATGAACACTTGCCTAGACTAAAACATAGTGTGAGGTTCCAGTTCTGGGGAGGTGGAATAACCACACTCTGTCTTGTCTTTCCCACTGGAAGCAACTGTAAACCATGGACAGAATGCATGGAGCAGCTAGCTAAGAACTCTGAAAAATAAGTGGTAGAAAGCAACTTAGGGAAGCAGACCAGAATCCAAAGTACCATCAAGTTGTCACCCCCAGAAAATCCTCTGGTGGCAGTGACAGCAGAAGCAGACAAACAGAAGCCTAAAATTCTGGTGGAGAGAGACTCCTTTGCTTTGAACACAGGAGCTGTGGTACCAAAAAATGAAAAGACTCCCCATTGCTTTTTCCTCTCTCCATCCTCCCACCACTTGGTCCCAAGTGTAGACATAATCATGAGAATTGCATGGCAGAATTGAGGAGTCCAGGAGTGGGCCTCAAGGAGTCATACTGTGTCAGGCAGATCCCAGAGAGGAAGGAGATCAAGACAGGGATTCCATTAAGTTGTTTACACAAGCCCCTTACTTTCAAGCTGATGGTGCATGATTCCGAAGAGCATATCAAAGGCTCTGCCAATCCTGCCATAAGGTAGACCCATACCCAGGTCCTATACTGGCCACTGAGTGGCACATACATGGGCCAAATGGGCTTTCAAAAACACTGCTGACACTGGAACCACAGCCCAAAGAAGACATTGGAATTGGTGACCTGACCCTAACCAGGCTGATTGTCTGCTAAAACAAATAAACAACCAAAGACTAGTAGTCTTCTTAGAATTTAAACAAGACCCTGAAAATGTTAAGGATAATATTGAAAATTCCTTGGCATAGGTAAAAACCAAAAAAATTTCAACTCAAAGAAGAAAAGACAATTAATGGAAACCAGCCCCCAACTTGACACTGTTGGAATTAAAAGACTTTAAGCAGCTACATACTTCAGGAATTAAGGAAGACCCCACGGAAACAAACTGAAAGAAAGTCTCGATAAAAATATAGAAAACATAAAAATAACCAAATGGAAATTCCAGGACTGAAAAATAAAATAGCCAATGGACTCAAGAGAAGAATGGAGAAGACAGAGGGAGGAGTTAGTGAACTTAAAGAGAGAAAAATAGAAATTATCTAATCTGAACAGAGAGAAAAAAATATTTTCAAAAAAAACCCAACGCATCAATTGATTGTGATAGGAGAGTGGAATCTGAGGAGCTGTAGGCAAATCTAGTAGGTGGGAGGTACTGAAGCCAGCCGTAATGTGTTATGGACTGCATGGGATTTGAAGAAGCAGAGCAGGCCGTTTAGGGGATTAATGTTAAGGGAAAGAAGAAAATTAGGTTAGCATTTTGAAGGGAAGGAAGAATCAAAGAAATAATTGGTGACAGAGAGACTTTTGCTCGTGTAGCTCAAGTTTTCCCACACCACAGCAGCCTGAAATGAAATGACTCACATTTGGCTCTTACCCTTACTTCTTATTCTGGGGTCCCCAGACCCCTGAGAATATTCTCTTCATTAATTTTAAGGGCCCATAGAAAGCATTTCACATTGGCACATCACAAAAACTTCTCCCCCCACCCATATCATGGCAGCTGTTTCCTCTTCTCCTGCTCTGGCCTCTTTGGTGCCATTTGCTGCCCAAGTCAAGTGAGAATGCCTTACCTTTCTCCTCTGGACTTCATGCCCACAAGGCCAATGCAGATGTCTCCATTGTTTCTTGACGCTGCTATCTCCTACTTCTGGTGTGGCTTCTGTGTACTGTGAAAGGGCAGGTTCTGGTGCCACTACCACCATGCTGATATCCTGGGACCCCAGAAATTTTAATGGCACCCCTATTATTTAACATTTGTAGCAATAAAAAACACAGAAAAGACATGCTTGCCAAAACTGCAGAATCACACCATAATCTTAATCTTGCAAACATTTATTTAATGCAAAACACTAGACACTGTGCCAACTGCTGGGGATAAATAGATGAATTGCAAATAAAATGTGTTGGAAGACTATCCAAATTAAAAGAACTGAACAATGGTTAAAACAAACAAAATTAAATGTGATAGAAATAAATGTAAAGTTCTGCTCTTAGTATTATGAAGTCAAAGTCCTAAAAGTTATCCGGATTGGAAAGGAAGAAGGAAAACTATCTTTATTCATAGATAAAATGTCTTATATATAGAAAATTGTAAACCATTCACTAAAAATAAATAAATAAATAAATAAATAACAATAAAGACTATTAGAACTAATAGAGTTCATTAAGGCTACAGGGTACAAGATTATGTACAAAATTCAAATTGTATTTCTATACACTTTGCAATGGACAACTGAAAAAAAAAAAAAGAAACTAATGCATCAACCAGAATAAAATACTTGGGAATAAATTTAACAAAAAAACCCTACAAAACCTATACTCTGAAGACTACAAAACATTGTTGAAAGAAATTAAAGATTTAAATAAATGGAAAGGTAGCCTGTATTTATGAATCAGAAGACTTAATACTGTTAAAATGGTTAATACTCGCTGGACTGATCTTCAGAAGCAATTCAATCCCTATTAGAATCCCAGCTGGCTTCTTTGTAGAAATGACAAGCTCATCCTAAAATTCAAAGGGAATGCAAGGGATGAAGTTAGCCAAAACAATCTTTAAAAGGAAAAACAAAGTTGGGAGAACTCACATTTCCCAATTTCAAAACTTACTACAATGCAACAGTGATCAGGGCAGTGTGGTACTGCCATAAAGATAGACATATAGACCAATGGAATAGAATTAAAAGTCCAGAAATAAACCCATGTAACTCTGGTCAATTGATTTTCAACAAGGATGTTGAGACCATTAAATGGGGGGGGGGGGGGGGAGATAGTCTTTTCAACAAATGGCACTGGCACAAGTGAATTCCAAAGAATTAAGTTAGAACTCTACCTCACACCATATTGAAAAATTAGCTCATAATGGATCAAAGAACTAAAATTACAAAATACTTAAAAGAAAACATAGGGATAAATCTCCACGACCCTGGATTTGGCAATGGTTTGGGGGATATGACATGAAAAACATAAGCAGAAAAAGAGAAACCAGATAAACTGGACTTCAACCAGCATTCAAAACTTTTGTGCTTGAAAGGATACCATCAAGAAAGTGAAAAGACAATGTGCAAAATGGGAGAAAATATTTGCAAATAATATATCTGATAAGGGTATGTTATCCAAAATGGAAAAGGAATACCTTAACTCAACAATAAAGAGTCAAATAACTCTGAGCAATGGATTTGAATAAACATTTCTCTAAAGATGACCCATAAGTGACCAATAGGTAGATCAGAAGATACTCAATATCATTAGTCATCAGAGAAAAGCAAATCAAAACCACAATGAGATACCATATCACATCCCCTACGACAGTTTTTCTCCAAAAAGTCAAGTGTTGGAGAGGATGTAGAGGAATTGGAACTCTGGTATACTGCTGGTGGAAATGTAAAATGGAGCAGTCGCTTTGGAAAACAGTCTTGCAGTTCCTCAAAAAGGTAAACGTAAGTGCCACATGACCCAGAAATTCCATTCCCAGGTATATACCCAAAGGAATTGAAAACATATGTTCACACAAAAACTTGTGCACAAATGTTCATAGCACCATTCTTCCCAATAGCTGAAAGGTGGAAACAACCCAAATGTCCATCAGTTGATCAGTATATAAACAAATTATGCTCTATCCATACAATGGAATATTATTTTTAAAAGCATGAATTAGTGACACATGCTACTATGTGGATGAGCCTGGAAAACATTATGCTCAGTGAAAGATGCCAGTCACAAAAGACCACACATGATTCTATTTATATGACATGTCCAAAATAGGCAAATCTATAAAGACAGAAAGTAGATTAATGGTAGCCTAGCTCCAGAGGGTTGGGGGAGACCAAGAAGTAATAACTAAAGGGCAGAGCGTTTCTTCTGGGCATCATGGAAATGTTCTAAAATTAATTGTGGCAATTGTTGCACAGCTGTGAATATACCAAAACCTATTGGATTGTACACTTTAAGTGGGTGAATTTTATGCTATGTGAATTATATCTCAATAAAGCTATTTTAAACACACAAACAAAAAGAAAATGGCAAAACTAGAAGTATCAGGAGTATCAGGAGAAACAGCTCCCTGTGTAGAAGGGCCAGGGATCTCAATTGGCTGCTAGCTTTATGTGAATCAGCAGGATCATGAGATGGCTGCCAACACAGTCAATGTGATCCTGAGCACATAAAGAGAGGCAGTGTCCAAAACATGGCAGTAGTGACATTCTCACACATTGGATTACCTTGGTTGGGTTGCCTCCGACATGGCAGGTTCATTCCGGACACCCCATTCCTGAAGGTTGTTAATGAACATGCCCACAAGTGGGAGCTCATGGGGATAAATGGCAAACCTGTATGCCAAAGAGAGTAGTTAATGTGGGGGAAAAAAGGAGAAATATGCTGTCCTCAAATATGTGGAGGAATAACAAACGAAAAGGGTAAGACTTACCTTATGCCAATTCAGTTTTTAAAATGTGGGGCATGTACCACATAGAAGGCAGCCTTCCAGAAAGCATAGTCCTGGGAAAAATCCATGAACAAGGGGTTCTCTGATCAGAAAGTTTGAGAGATGCTAAATAGCCTACCTTTGCCTTTAAAGAGCCATAGTGTGCATTAATTTAGTCAAGGTCTCTCTGGGAAGTCTCCCCCATACAACTGTTTTGTTTAACCCATCATTTTCCAGGCTTGTTTGATCACTGCACTGCCCCACCCCTTTTATTTGCATAAAGCCTTTAGCATAGCAGAGATTCACTGCTCCTTGCAGTTGATAAGGTTTCTACATGCCCCTTGAACTGGTTAAGTATTAATTCTAAGTATACTCTGAAAAGTGAAGGGTATATAGTGTAACCCCTAACTAGTCACTTAAAAAACTATGCAAAGAAATATAATTAAAAATTGAATTAATTAATTAAGATGGAATTCTAAAAACACTCAAATAAATTAAAAGAAGATGGGAAAGGGAAGAGACAATGAATAACAGAGAGAACAAACAGAAAACAAGTAAGACAATGGTATACCTAAATATAAATACACCAATAGTTACATTGAATATAAACAGTCCAAACATACCAATTAAAAGGGAGAATCTGGCAAAATTGATTTAAAAAAAAAAAGATCCAAGCACATGCTATTTGCAAGAACTCTAACTTAAATATAATGATATAAATAAAGGATGCAAACACGAATCAAAAGAAATCTTGCATGGCTCTATTAAATTCAGACAGAGTATACTACAAAGCAAGGAAATTACTTAGAATTAATTACCAATATAAAGAGGAACATGACATAGGATAAAAGGGCCAATCCACCAAGAAGTCCTAGCAGTCCTGAATGTGTATGTGTTAAAAACAGAACTTCAAAATACATGAAGCAAAAACTGAAGGGAGAATTGGACAAATTCACAGTTATAGCTGGAGATATCAATACTCTTCTCTCAGTAATCAATAGAACAAATAAACTTAAAATTAACAGGGATATAGAAGAACTGAACAGCTAGATCAACCAACCAGATGTAATTGGCATTTACAGAATACTCTATAAATAGCAGAACATACATTGTTTTCAGGTGTGCATGAAGCATTCACCAAGACAGACCATAGTCTAGATTATAAAACAAACATTAACAAATTTAAAACAATTGAAAAAAATATGACATATGTTCCCTTACAATAATGGAACTAAACTTGAAGGCAATAGTAGAAACCTAATGGAAAATTTCTGGAAACTTGGAAATTAAACAATACATTTTCCCCAAAACCCCTATGAATCAGAAAGAAAGTCTCGAGAGAAACTGGAAACATTTTCAACTGATGGAAAATGAAAATAAACCAAATCAAAATCTGTGGGTTGCAGTTGCAGCAGTAGTTAGGAGGAAATTTATAGCATTGAACACATATATTGGCCCCCCCATCAAAAAAAAAAAAGCTCTAAATCAACCACCTTAGCTACCACTTTAAGAAACTAGAAAGAGCAAAATAATTCAAAAGCAAAAGGAAGGAAATAATAAAGATAAGACCAAAAATCAATGAAAAGAGAAAAACAATTAAGAAAACCAATGAAACTAAAACTGGTTCTTTGAAAACATCAATAACGTTGATAAACATCTAGCTAGATTGACAAAGAAATAAATACACATATAGCCAATAACAAGAATGAAAGAGGGATATCATTACATTCATTGAAAGGATAAGGGACTGTTGCAAACAATCTATACAAATTTTACAATTTAGATAAGATGGACAAATTTTACAATTAAATAAATTGGACAAATTTTTTGAAAGACACAAACTACTAAAACTGACTCAAGGAGAATTATGTAACCTAAATGCTACTATATCTATTTTAAAAATTGAATTCATAGTTGAAAGTATTCCAAAAATAGAAATTTCCTAGCCCAGGTAGTTTCGCTCTAGAATTCTGCCCAACATTTACAAAAATAAATAATACCAATTCCATACTATCTTTTCCAAAAAAAGCAAGAAGGAACATTCCCAACACATTTTATGAGGACAGTATTATCTTGATACCAAATCAAATGAAGACCTCACAAGAAAACTATAGACTAATATCCTCTATAAAAATACATTAAAAATACTAGCATATTGAGGCACCTGGGTGGGTCAGTCAGTTAAGCATCCGACTCTTGATCTCAGCTTAGGTCTTGATCTCAGGGTCATGAGTTCAAGCCCCATATTAGGCTCTGTGCTGGGCATGGAGCCTATTAGAAAAAAAAACCAAACAAATGGCTAGCATATTGAATCCAGCAATATATAAAAAGAATAATGCACCAGTCGCTCTGGAAAACAGTGTGAAAGTTCCTCAAAAAATTGAAAATAGATCTACCCTATGACCCAGCAATAGCACTGCTAAGAATTTACCCAAGGGATACAGGAGTGCTGATGCATAGGGACACTTGTACTCCAATGTTTACAGCAGCACTCTCAACAATAGCCAAATTATGGAAAGAGCCTAAATGTCTATCATCTGATGAATGGATAAAGAAATTGTGGTTTATATATACAGTTGAATACTACTTGCAATGAGAAAGAATGAAATCTGGCCACTTGTAGCAACGTGGATGGAACTGGAGAGTATTATGCTAAGTGACATAAGTCAGGCAGAGAGACAGATACCGTATGTTTTCACTCTTATGTGCATCCTGAGAAACTTAACAGAAGACCATGGAGGAGGGGAAGGGGAAAAAAAAAGTTAGAGAGGGAGGGAGGCAAACCATAAGAGACTCTTAAATACTGAGAATAAACTGAGGGTTGATGGGTGGTGGGAGGGAGGGGAAAGTGGGTGATGGGCATTGAGGAGGGCACCTGTTGGGATGAGCACTGGGTGTTGTATGGAAACCAATTTGACAGTAAATTTCATATTAAAAAAAAAAGATGAACAGAATGGCCAGTTGTAGAATATATGCAGTATATTATGTATATGTCATTTAAAATATACAGAACAATATTTTATATTATGTATATACATATATAGTAAAAGTACAAAAATATAGATAAGCATGATCAAAAAAAAAAAAGCACCACAGCTAAATGAGGTTTACCTCAGGAAAACAATTCTGGGTCAGTATTCAAAAATCAGCCAATACAAGTGACCATATTAACAGGGTAAGGAAGAAAAACACATGATCATACCAATTGAAGCAGAAAAATATTTGGTAAAATTTCACATTCATTCACAACAAAAACTCTAGTGAACTAGAAGTAGAAGGGAGCTTCCTCAACCTGATGAAGGGCAGCTATTAAAAACTCACAGCTAACATCACACTTACTGGATGGTGGATGACTTAATGCTTTCCTCTCTAAAATAGGCAACAATTGAAATTATTAACTCTTACTACTCCTGTTTAACACAATGCCAGAAGTTCTAGCCAGTGCAATATATAAAAGGCACAGAGGGGCACCTTGGTGGCTCAGGTCGTGATCTCCCAATTCGTGAGTTGTGAGCCCCACATCGGGTTTGCACTGACAGCGCAGACCCTGCTTTGGATTCTCTCTCTCTCTCTCTCTCTCTCTCTCTGCGCCTCCCAATTCATGCTATCTCACTCTCAAAAACAAATGAACATTTTCAAAAAAAAATTTTAGAGGCAGAGAATTTGAAAAGAAGTAACGAAACTGTCCCTATTTACACATGATATATTTGTCTATTCAGAGAATTCCAAGAATCTATAAGAATTCCTAGAAGCAATAAAGGAGTTTAGCAAGGTTCCATGATATAAGGTCCATACACAAAAGTTAATCAGACTTTACATACTAATAATGAACAATTGACAATCAAAACTAAATATTTATCATTTTATACTTTTATGTATCAGATAGTTATATAACATATGTACCAATTAATACATAATTTAAAGTAGTTCAAAAATAAAGAAATAGGTATAAACCTAATAAAGCATATGGAAGATTTCCATGCCAAAAGCTACCAAACTCTAATGAAAGGAATAAAAAAGGACCCAAGTAAATGGAGACATGCTGTGTGCATAAATTATAAGAATCAATATAGAAAAGATGTCAGTTCTCTCTAACTGATCATTAGATTTAATATAATTCTGATCAAACCCAAACAGAACTGTTTGTAGTTATAGAGATGGTGATTCCAAAATGTATATGAAAAGGCAATGGAATTAGAACTGTCAGAACAATTTTATAAAAGAATAATGCTGGAGGACTCGCACCACCCAATTTTAAGACTTACTAGAAGCTGCTGTGATCAAGACAGGTTTGACATTGGCAAAAAGTTGGACATGCAGAAACTGACCCCACACGCTGATGGTCCATTGACTTTCAATAAAGGTGCTAACATAACAGGGAAGAATCATCTTTTTAACACCTGATATTAGTACAGTCGGACATCTGCATCCACAACAAAAGCCTGTTCTTATACCATATACAAAATTTAAGTCAAAATAGATGAGAGATCCAAGTGTAAAATGTAAAACAATAAAATTTTGGAAGAAAACATTAGGGGAGCTCTTCGTGGCCGGGATTCTTGGGTACCACACCAAAAGTACAGTCCACTGAAGAAAACCAGCGATAATTGCACTTGGCACCATTAAAACTTTTGCTCCGTGAAAGACGTTATTAGGAGAATGAAAAAACAAGTGGCAGACTGGAAGAAAATATTTTCAGATACCATCTCTGACAAAGAACTTGGATGCAGCATATAATAAATAAATAAATAAATAAATAAATAAATAAATAAATAAATAAGTATAAACTCGCCAAAGTCAATACTTAGAAAACAAACAGAAAGAAGGGGTAATGGCGGGGGGGGTCCAAGTTTCTGGTGAACAGACACTTCACTCAAGAGCACATACAAATGGCAAGAGAGCACATACAAAGATGTTCCACATGATTAGCCAGTAGAGAAATGTAATTTAAAACAATGCTGGGGCGCCTGGGTGGCTCAGTCGGTTAAGCATCTGACTCTTGATTTTGGCCCAGGTCATGATCGTTCAGTCGTGAGATCGAGTCCCACGTCAGGCTCTGCACTAAGCATGGAGCCTGCTTAAGATTCCCTCTCCCCCACTCTGCCCCTCACTGACTCACGCTCTCTTGAAGAAAAAAAAATGAAAAGAAAAAGATTTAAAAAAAATCAATGCTGAGCTATCACTACATCCCTATTAAAATAGCTTAAACAATTTTTTTTTCTAAACTGACAGTACCAAATGCTAGCAAGGGTGTGGAGCATCTGGAACCCAGATATTACTAGTGAGGATGCAAAATGGTACAGACACTTGGGAAAACAATTGGCAGTTTCTTATAAAGTTAAGCATAGACCTATCGTACAACCCAGTATTTAGCCTAGAGAAATGAAAATTTATGTTAACCCAAAAGCTTATAGATGTTTATAGCAGTTCTCTTCTTAATGGCCAACAATGAGAAGTAACCCAAGTGTCCGTCAACAAGTGAATGGATAAACTGTGTACATACAACGGAATACTACTGGGCAATAAAAAGAACAAATTGCTGACACATATAACCACACACAAAACCACAGAGGCATTGTAAGGAGTAAAAGAAGCCAGTCTCATAAAGCTTTATAGTCTCTTACTCCATTTATATGACATTCTGAGAAAGACAAAACTATAGTGATGGCAAGCAGGGGTGGAGGAGGGTATGACTCCAACAGGGCAGGATGAGGGGACTTTGGGGAGCACAGAACTTGGGGGAATCTTGATTGAGATAATGGTTACGCAAATCTGTATATGTGTTAAATCTCATAGAACGGCCCAGTAATACACACACATACACACACCCAAGTCAATTTTACACTATATTAATTTAATATAAAAATAAAATTAAAAAATATGGGGCACCAGGGTAGCTCAGTGGGTTAAGCATCCAACTGTTGATTTTAGCTCAGGTCATGATCTCATAGTTTGTGAGACTCAGCCCTGTGTCGGGCTCTGCACTGACAGTGTGGGGCCTGCTTGGGATTCTCTGTCTTCCTCTTTCTCTGCCTCTCCCTGGCTCACACACATGTGCATGCTTTTTCTAAAAATAAAGCCACCTGGGTGACTCGGTTAAATGTCCTGAACTTCTGTTCAGGTCATGATCTCACAGTTCATGAGTTTGAGCCCCGCGTTGGGCTCTGTGCTGACAGCTCAGAGCCTGGAACCTGCTTTGTATTCCGTGTCTCCCTCTCTCTCTGCCCCTCCCCCACTCTCTCTCTCTCTCTCTCTCTCTCTCTCTCTCAAAAATAAATAAACATTAAAAATAAAAATAATAATAATAATAATAAAATAAAAGTATGAGTCCACCAAAGAAAGAAGACAGGAGGCAATATAAACAGTGTACCTCAGCTATAATTTTGAAATGAATCTTATGCAGAGAACAGAATTATTTTTTTTTAATTTCTAGAGAAAGGGTGCCTGAGGCGATTGTGTGTGGGTTGAGGACACAGGGTTGGTGAACTATTCACGCTGAACAGAGTAACAGTCTTTACCACAGTTTTTCCTGAGTTTGGGCAGTTTGGCATTAGAAGTGAAAGAGTAGGACACTGAGGACTTCTCTGATCAGGAATATCAGTGGAAACTCTAGGTCCTGTGATTTATTTATTTGACAATGGTCGTGCATCTGTGAAGTTCAAGGCTGTGTGTGGGGCACACAAATCCCAAGAGTCCCAGCCTTATAAGGTTTGGGGTGCTTATAGAACAGCTGAGAAGTAGGACAAGGAAGACTCCTATGGTTGAGCCCTGGGGTTACTGTGTCGAGTCCCGTAAAATACCACATGGTGAGGGCTTCTCAGCCTGGCTCTGTTGGTGGAGTAGCAGGTGACCACAAATGAGTGTCCTGTGAAAGATTGGGAGACATCTTATCAGAGATAATCATCTAAAAACAATTTCTCCTTGTATGCTCAACCCAGCAAATTCTATGGGTTTCTTAAACACGTGTCAGGAGATTTTTTGGTCTCTGTCTCACTTAAAGGCAGTTTGCTTATTTTTTAGTAGTTCTGCACATAGCAGCATTTCATGGAGCACTGCCCCCTACCCACCCCGCAGCCAGACATGTCTTTCCCTGACTTCCTACATAGCTGCCAATTTCTATCGGGCATAGCACAGAGTGAGTAAAACAGGCCCAGGGACCCAGGCTGAGGAGGATGCATTGTTTGTGTTGTTCTAAGGTGAGTCCTCCAAATGGCTCGAGTCCCTCATGCCCCCAGATGGAGACCACCTCTGCTGGGGAAGTGGCATTTACCCCCATGGCAGCATGTCACTGCCTTCCTTCCACTGTATCACGTGAAAGCTGATCTCCCAGGAAAAGTGTTAAGGAGCTTCTGTTGTCAGAGCTTCATTTCCAAGGTGTCCCCCGAAAAGGGAAACAGAGGCAGCAAGAGAGATATAGTAACTTACCCCAGCATGCAGAATGGGAGCCAAGGTTCTGGCAGTCTGGTTTCTATTAAAATATGGTCAGTAGAAAACTAGTAGCTGCTACAGGCATTCCTATCTGCTAGGTCAGAAAATCTAGCCCCCATAATACTAGCCAGGCCTATAAGAAATCAGGCAGCAGACTGGCTGGAATATTTAATTTCTTCTGCCTCTCTCTCTCTCTGCTGGCTTGGTTGCCAGAGAATTAAGCTCTATTTTTAAGAGACTACATTAGGAGGTACTGATCTTTCTCAGACAAGGAGGCTGAAGAACAGGAAATACAGGATAGGGCAGATGCTGTCAGAGCCTCACCCTTGAGTACTATATGTGTGCACACTAGCATGTAGAGTGGGCTAGTTGCAGGGAATTAACACCTCTCCCTGCCCCAGGAGTCCTCAACTGATGTCTACTGGAAGTTGGTGTATATACACCCCACCTCCCTCACCCCAAGGGGGCACAACTTGGAGGTGTTGTCCTCCACTGTCCCCAGAGGTGCCCAGTGCCATTGAACTGGACTTTGGCCACAGTGACTGCTGGGTTGCCATTGCCCCCCTTACTGGCTGCTTTCTCCCCCTGTCTCACTTCCCCACCTTCTTATCAGTTTGTCCAGGGATCACTTCCCAAATAAGCTCCTTGTCCTGGAAGATGCCACATTAAGATAGGGTGTCACCACAACTGAAATGGCACAGGGAATATGGAGAACACTGTGAGCGGGGTTATGCAGGCTGGATCTGAGAGGGCTGAAGTGGGTTGGGAAACTGCAGGAAGCCCTGAGGCCCCTTTGAGAGCTTCCTAGATGTCACCATCAGTATTGACAATGTCACACTGATAGGAATCAGGGGTGCTCTGTTTGTATCTGTAGCTGTCACTTTCTTGCTGTATATGCAAGATCTTAACTCACCCATCATTCATCTATTGTATTAGCACAGTTGATGATTTCCTGAGATCCAGGTAAAAGCTACCAATTCCAGGAAACGCCCCCTCCTTGTTAAAATAACAGCCCCCAAAGGATCATTCACACCAGTCTGCTAACACGTAATTCTGCAGAAAACAGATCTTTGCAATTCTGTGGTACAGAAAATTATTACCTCAAGCATATCGTCTGCAACAGACAGCATTCTAAGGCCCAGAGTGAAGTTCTCACCAAAAACTGCATGTCACATGTATTCACTCTTCATTGACACCCTGGACTATGAGGAGAAAAGATTATAAATATTCATCACCATGAAGAAGGAGTCAGATCTGTTTCCAGTGACAGATCAGCATCAAAATCCTTTTATAGGAACCTGAGTGGATTCATAAGCTTCTTCCCCACAGCCCTGCTCCCCCTCCTTGCCACACTCACACAAGTTCTGCAAAGCAAGAACTATTTCAAGTTGAGGCCTTCTGGGATAAGGAACAATCCTTGGATTCCTCTGTTAATTCCTTGGCCTTCTAGGGCCTCCCAATGCTGACCAAATGTAGATCAGGTATGTTTGTTTTGGACCCCACGAAGCTTGGCCAGCGTGGCCAGCATAAAGCCGTCTGCAAAATATTAGCTTTTGATATTTTTTTAACTTTTTTTTTTTTTTTGAGAAAGAGAGTGAGGACTGGGAGGGGCATAGGGAGAAGAAGAGAGAGAATCCCAAGCAGGCTCCATGCTGAGCATGTGGGATTCAGTCCTACAACCGTGAGGTTATGACCTGAAGCAAAATCAAGAGTTGGACGCTTAACCAACTGAGCTACCCAGACACCCCATTTGATATTTTTAAGAAGGGCAAAAAAGAACAAATTTAACCAGATCTCATTTCTTGAGAAATTTGGGAGATCGGATTGGCATGAGTTAGGAATAGACTCATCCAGGCTATGTTTGAAAGATGCTTTCCTTTTCCAGTTGCAAGGCCTTCTTACCTCTCACGTGCCCCTAAAGGCCCTCCATTCTTGTTCTTGGACTGGGGACAGCATCAGAGGAAGATCCTCCCAGTGAGTCTCACATGTGTATCCTTGGCCTCACCAGCCAGTGACAGCCAAACACGGCTGGTTCTCTGTTTTTATTCCCAGATTATTATGGCTGAAGTCCCTACTGGCTTTCCTGATAAAAATTAGTCCATTCATCTCAAAACAAGTCCCCAGACTGATCCTGAGAGGATCCCCAAGGACGGCCTCTTAGATGCTCTGTCATCTGTACATGCCTAGGATCCCTCATCTTCCCTGGCTCCCTCATCTTTGTCCACACTGCAGAGGCTGCCATATGCTGGGCCTGCTGTCCATTGATGGTGGCATTGCTTGCAGCCACTGCTCCAGCCCCAGGGATCCTGCTTCCCTGGCTGTCACATTTGACTAGGCCAGGCGGACTTTTCTAAGAACTTACCAAAGGCTCGGGCTAATGGAAATGCCTGTGGGAGAATAGCTAACTGCTACTTCTGGAAGTGGAGCTCTCGGAGGGCTTTCACCCGGTGGTTCTGGGCCTCAGCCAGGCATTCCAAGGCCTGCTTTATATATTCTCCAGGTCCAACGTCCCCTTTATATATTCACTCTCTCTAAGTCCACTGTCTGAACTCTTAGCGCTGACAAATAGTTCACAGCACTTTGTTTTCCCAAACTCTGGGCTATTCAGTCTTAAATGACACAAGCAAGTCGCTAGTCTGGGTAGGCTGCACCCGGTGACCAGCTCTTTGCCATTCCTTCCTCAATGGGGATGCCATTGGCCTGTTGAGTTGGAGAGTTCTTTATTGTGCAGGACCAGATGCAGCTCACTAAATACCAGTAGTGTCTTTCCCGTGTTTTGATGATTACCCTTCAGTACCTAAATGAGAAATTTCGTTTATGTGCAAGGTGAAGACCGGACTAGACCTGCACATTTATGCCACTCTGGTCTGTCCTGCTTGAAAAGCACCAGAACAAGTTCTTGAACAGGAACATGTACCCGTGCCATCTGTACTAGGCTTCTCCAGAGACAGAGAGCCAATAGTGTGTGTGTGTGTGTGTGTGTGTGTGTGTGTGTGTGTGTGTGAATGTGTGTGTGTGGAGAGAGAGAGAGAGAGAGAACTGATTCATTTAAGGAATTTACTCATGTAATTGTAGAGGATGGCAAGTGCAAATTCTGCAGGCTATAGCTGGAGACCCAGGGAAGAGTTGAGTTACAACATCAACTTAATTGGATAAGGCCCATCCACATGACGGGCAGTAGTAGTCTGCTTTATTCAAAATCGGCTGATATAAATGTTAACCACATGTAAACGTAACATCCACACTGGTATTTGACCAAACATCTGGACACCATACCTCAGCCAAGTTGACCCATAGAATTAACCATCATACCATCTAAGCACAAATCCTAGATTTAGGGAAAAAAATTATCAAGATGCACGGGCACATAGCTCTGCTAGAAAAAATACAGCCAGTGTGTGTTTCTGAACACAGAACACCTAACTCTTACACTGAAACACCTGCATTTGGGTTATCTCGTTTTTAGAGCTTCTTCAAGAAAAGTGGAACTTAGCCTTATATATATGGACCTCAAGTGGTCCATTAAATGATTAGATTATCTCAAACACAGCTGTTTGCCTTGATGATAATATCTAGACTCTTCTGTAGGAGGCAGAATCTGTTCCTAATTCTGAAAATTCTAATCTCCCTAAGTTCAAAGAATGTGAAGGTCTGCTGTCCTGGCCCCTGTTAGGCCTCCAAAGCAGCTGATGATCAACACACTCCATGAGCTGAACGGAAAGCAGCTTCTGCCGTAATGAGAGTTCTCAACAATTGCTGTGCCCTAGGACGTACGCTGTCTAATTTGTAGAGTACAGTTGTCCATCCATCCCCAGCCCTGAGGGACCCGAACATCCCTGTGATAAGAAAATCCACAATTAAGTATTAAACCTTTATATGAAAAACTAAATTAAGTTTGCAAGTCAACCTCTGACAGGCCCTACAAATATTTGTATATTCACCAGAACAAAGCACTAAAGCCAAGAAGATGCTAAAGAACATACAACAGCATCTAATTCATCTTCAGTTTGTCATAATGAGTTGTGTATATTTAACTTCCACTTACCATTCCTTAATATGCTGAAATTTTTTCAGGAACTGTCTTCCCAAAAGTTTCAACATGAAGCTTGTAAGTTATTTTTATCTTTGCATTTTATGACAATTCCGTCTCTTTGTCTACTTTTCTTCTGAGTGTTCACTGCCTGATCTTACCACTTGGGAGTAGTTGACTCTCCAGAGACACAGCACCAAAACCTGTGCCATCAGTCCTGCTTACACACGTTCCAACTCCCCAGTCCCCTCCACCCTGCTCCTTCTGATGAATGAAGAAGGTGCTTCTCAGGCTGTATGTACTTCCCCCTTCAACTGGCTTCATCTCTCCCAGGGCTTCATTGCAGAAACCTCCCTTCCAGTTTTGCTATCTGCTTTGCCTCCTTCTTCTGATCCTAACTCCCTGGATTTCCTTATTCTCCACTTCTCCCCCCAAAATGAGCAGCAGGGATGAAAATCCTTACAGAAATAGAGCCACACATACTAGCATTTCATATAGGCAGAACTCACGTTCAGGGAGGGGAAACCATATTCTCCCTGAACCATGTCATTTCCGTAAAGCATCCTCTGCAAAATGGTCAGCAAGTCTTTGCCTCTCTCTTTCTTCCCCTCTCCTCTTCAATAATATGTAGCCATAACAGAAACAAAAAGAGAAGAAGTCCTGGAGCACCTGGGTGGCTCATTCAGTTAAGCATCTGACTTTGACTCAGGTTATGATCTCACAGTTTCTGTGTTTCAGCCCCATGTAGGACTCTGTGCTGACAGCTCAGAGCCCGGAGCCTGCATTCTGTATCTCCTTCCTTTCTGCCCTTCCCCACCCCTCTCTCTCAAAAATAAACATTAAAAACTTTTTTTAATAAAAAAAAAAAGAGAAAAGAGTTCTAGTGCTATTTTCTGGAAGAAGAAAAAAAGAAAAACAATAAAAAGATGAGGGTAGTAATCATCCCAGGCCCTGAAAACAGAGGACTATTACTACCAGCATTTCAAGCAAGCTTATTAAAAAGTCATTTACTTCCAATTACAGAAATCAATCATATTTGACTACATAAAGGAATATGAAAGACCCAGCTACTAATGAGAGTAATGGTGAATTTGAGGGTAATGATCAGAAGGCAGAGGTTTTGTATGTGGGGTCCCACATTTATAAAATGTTTTTATGTTTAAATTCATCTAAAAACTAGATACACTGCCAAATCAAACATCTTAGTGCCTGGGGTTTACTTTACACCCTTTAAGTGAGCTCTGTCCCCTACCTCCATGGTTCATGAGGGGCTAGTACAAACTAGCCTCCAGGGTAAGCTAGGGGCACTGGGAAGAAGTAGACTATGCCTGACCCACCCACACTGGAGCAGAGGAGCCTGAATGTGCCCAGGTTCCTCTGGGAGTGTCCCCTGTGCTACCTCTGGAGCTTCAGGATAAAAACCAGAGGCCATGCTGTATGGACCCTCCCTGTGCCCCCTAGAGCAACCCTAGAAACCAGAGCCACGTCTTCAAATGGAAAAAAGGATTGTGGTCTATAGTTACTCCTCCAGGGCGGGTCTTGAAAGCTGGTTATATCCTTCCCTTGCTGAGATAAGACTTTCCAAGCATCTAAAGTAACATCTTTTGAATGGATGCCAACACAATCATGAGCCCTCAGCTCCCTGAGATGGTTAGTATTTACCAATTCATGCTGGTTGCTGAGCTGAAAATTTTCCTTATGCTTACCTACTTGCACATTTATTTGAGCTTTTAACAAATGCACTAATTTACTTAATTCTCTGAATATGTTTATGGAATATTATCACATACTAGAATAGTGATATCAATAAACTCCTTAGCTTAATTAAGTGTATATAATAGCCAAATGCCTAAGCTTCAGACAGAATGTGCTAATCTCCTATGATTATTATGATTACTTGGGTAGCTGGAATGAATATCCCATAGGAAAAGAATCAGGTCTCCCAGACATGGTATAATTTGGTCATTTTTTATAAATGAGAGCATTCCCCCAAAATGTGATCATCATGTACTGTCCTGGTGATAAGAAAGGAGCTGTCTTGAAGCCCAGACTGCTGTCTGGTGTTTTCATCCCAAGCTGAAATGCTCATCAATTATGGGGCACATCCTCCTTTGCAAGATAGGGCCAAGGTGACGGGGTGCTCTTGAGAAAATCCCAGTGGGGAAAATCAAGGCAAGTTACCATGTGTTTTTCTTGAAATTATTGATATTAAGAATGAGCTATGTTTTTCCTCTCTCTGCAACTTAATAATGTTACCAAGGGGAAGAAAAGTCTTGAAATCTGGAGAATTGAAATGTCATGTTGGAACGAGAAGGCTTAAAAACATTTGCCCGGCATTTAGACCATTCATGGCCTCCCACTCAGTGCCCCGTCACTGAACCTTTCTCTTTGGGGAATCCAGGAAAGGACCCATCTTCCCTATTCCAAGGGAGGGCTGAGGGCTTCTCAGGGTCCTCCCCCAGCCCAGGCTGGTGGAGATTCCTTGGTTTACTGCAGCAGCCAAAGGCTTCCTTGACTTGGGAAGGGCTGGGCTTCCTCTGATTGTCCATCTTCTGCCCTCACCTTTCTTGTACGTGGTCCAGGACGATAACAGAGGACTGACAAGTAAGCTGGGATTCCTCATCACCCCCCGTCCTGGCACTGGGACCCGGGCTGTGAACATTTTCAGTCAGCACCCATGACAGATGACATCACTGTGCAGCAGGGACCCAAACACGGTTGTCAGCATGCTGTAGTAACATCCTGTTCCCTCTCAAGGAAGCAAATTGCAGTGGGTTTTTAAATTTTAATTTCTTTTTATAAATATACACAGACTTTTATATAAATCATAAATCATACGTACCCTTCTTTTTTCCTCTTGTTGGCTCCTACCTCCCCTACCCAATTCATTCTCCACCCTCCGGTAACCCATCCTAACAGCTTTGTGGGTGTCCGTCCACATGACCTCCATGCTCATATGGCCACATACACGCATGTGTGCACACAGTTATATACACATGTATGTAAGGCTCTTGCCATTGTTTGACCACAGGATCATTTACGTCCTTTGTTCCCCATTGTCTTCTTTGCTTGCTTTTTCTCCTTTTCTGCTCTATTGAATTATTAAAATCTTGGCATTCCCTCCCTGTAGCCCTCCTGCTGCCTTTTTTTTGATCCTCTATTGATTTGGCTGTTATAGTATGTATTTTTGTTCTTCTAGAGTTAAAAAGTAACTATAACAATGCCTGTAGTTATTCCAGATATACCCTCCACCCACCCACATCCAGGGCTATAGCTTGTTTTAACTCCCCCATTGAACATCCTCTCACCTTATCTCCATCGTGTTATTGTTGCTTAAAGTTTCAGTTTTCACACAACACACGCGTGCGCGCGCACACACACACACACACACACACACACAGTTTTCATGGTCAGTGGTTAAGTATTTTTCCTTAAATATTTAGTACTTTTTATGTTCATCACTGTTCCTTTCTCCTACATATTTCTCTGTATTAATTTTTCTTCTTGCTGATCATCATAATAACTTTCTACACTTACACAGTTCTTATATATCCTAGGCACTCTTCTGAGCACATTGCGTATGTGACCTAATTCACTCCTCACAGCAGATACCAGTACTATCCCTGTTTCGTAGAGGAGGAAACTGAAGCACACGGCCATTCAGTAGCTAGCACGACGGTGCCCAGTAGGTAGCCCAGCTGGTGTGCCAACTAGGGCACCTGGCTCCAGAGTCCATATACTCCATGCTTGGTTGCCTCTCACTTGACTCCCTTTTGGGGAGCAGTCATCTGTGAGTGGTAAATGCTCTTAATCCTCTTATGACAGAAAATGTCTTTGGTGTGCCCTCATCAAGGAATGAACGTTGGACTGTGTGTAAAATTCAGGTTGACAGTTTACTTCCCTCCATTGTCCCCATCACCCCTTGCTGTGGTTGAGACGCGGGCTGTTGTCTAAGGAGTTCTGCCACAGGTCCACTGGCAGCTGGGAACAGTGGCTCTTCTTCCCCGAAGGTCAGCACTTGCACTGTGATGTGTCCAGGGCAGGTCTGTCTTCATTTGCACTGCTCCGTGTTCAGAGTGCACCTGCAACCCTCTGGCTCACGTCTTTCTTCAGTTCTGGAAAAACACACCTGGGGTCTCCTTCAATGCTGCCCCTTTACCGTGCCCCCTTCCCTCCTTCTAGAACTCTCCTCAGACACCTGGTGATGCCTGTCCGTCTCCCCTCTGGGACTTTTAACTCCCTTTTCCCATTTCCTGTCTTGCTCTCCATTCCATGTTTGGGGTGGGTTTGGGGTGTCTTTTTCCATATTATCTTTCCAATCACGAATTCACCTTTAAAATTGTCCTGCTTGGGGTTTATCCCCTTGTTCCCTCTATTGTTTTTGGTTGTTTATGTCATGACTCTATCTTTCATCTCAAAACGTCTTTCCACTCCACCTATTCTTATTCATACCTATTTGTTGTATGATTTCTTATTCTTTTTTAAAGAAAACTTAAGCTGTCATCAGTCTCCTGGAGTATGCTCAACATACTTATTTTGAAGTCTGTCTTGGAAGTGCTGAGTGGCACCATCATTATGGAGGCAGCACCTCAATTAATACAGATCAGCTGAAAGCCGGCAGGGCGTTCTCTTGCAGACGTGCAAGATTCCATGTTCCAGCATGGCCATCACAGCACCGTTTGTGTTAGTGGGAGTGGGAGGCAGTCTCGTTGTTCTCCCCTCGGGGAGGGGAAGTTAAAAGGTTGGAGTACACTCTGCAATGTACGTAGTAGTTAGAAACTGAGGACTAGATGCGCATACAGCAACGTGGGTGGATGTCAAAAACACAGTACCGATAAATCAGTAGGAAAGAGAATGAGATCTGTAGCACAATATTACTTTCATAGCTTAAAAATTGCACAGAAAACTTGAACACAAATTGTAATGGCCACCTATTAGAGGCATAGGGGGATCGGAATTAGGGATGGGGCATAAGGCACGGAGATAAACACACATGTGCACACGTATGTATACACACACACGTGCATACCTACACATACTTACATACGTACATACGTACATGTAGGGCTTTGCTCATACTGACAAGATAATATGCTGTAATCTAAAGAGTAAGACTAATTCAGCCCTTTGTGGGTGTGCATTAATAAATGTCTGTATCTGTCTCTCCAGAAAATTACTTTCATCTGTAATGAATTCATGTTCCAGCTATTAATTTTACTATCATTTTTAGCATTAGATTTATTCATACATTTTGGCATTTTTGTGGGCAGGTCCATTTTTAATGAAACACATTTGATTTCTTTCTCTTTCTCTCCCTTTGTGCTCATCCCTCTCTGTCTCACAGACCCTCCAGCCCCCTCCCCCCGCCGAGTCTGGAAGACAATTCGGAGTCACTGCTCCACAGGGATACTGGGATGTGGCCCATCTGGTCAGAGCGTCAGTGGGCAGCTTGGTGTAGCAACGGAGAGAGGCTGAATGTGTTCCTTTCTTCCTCCATGGGCTTGCAGTAGGAAGGGAACCACAGCCCTAGGCAGCACCTAGGAGCACTCTGTTTTCCTCGGTCCCCTTGCAGCCACAGGTGTGGGGGCAGGGGACCCTCACCCCACCCTGCAGCTTCAGTCTGTGTCTTGCCCTTTTAGTCATCTTCCTGCTTCCGAACCTGGAGCCCTGCCAGCTAAAAGCCCAGACTCCACTTACCATTTTGCATTTCTGGACCACTTCTGGTCTTCAGAGATCTCTCTTGAAATCTAATCTAGCAAAGTCTTATTAGTCTCCTGTTTGATTTTATTCCCCATTGCTATGCCTCAGTCGATTTTCAAATTATACAAACAAGTTTAGATACAACCTGATGAAATAGATATTAGCAAGGAGGAGATGCCTGCACTTGATTTGAAGGCTTCAAAGGATTTACATAGTCCTGTTTGTTGGAAATTCATCTAAGGATTAAACACATAATTTGTGCTAGGCCCATTAATTTTACAAATAGCCTTACAAACAGTCTTTAGGGAATCTAACCTTTTGGTAATCACAGTCCCCTGTGTTAGAGTACAAAGAAACCGGCATCCCACGCCACAGCTGAAATCAACACTCTGAATTCAGACGCACTAACTAGACCTTCCCCCTCAAAAAGGCCCCTCAGGCAGGCAACATAATTCTGTGTATTCTCCCCTCACCCCAATCCTGCTACTGAAGTTTGTTTTGTTTTTACCCAGATGTTATATAGTAGTATAGTCAAGTAGAAGAACAGATTTTTACTTAGGTCCAGAGCCCCTAATGGGGCTCCTGGGTGGCTCAGTCGGTTAAGTACCTAACTCTTGATTTCAACTCAGATCATGATCTCAGGGTTTGTGAGTTCGAGCCCCGCATTGGGCTCTGCACTGACAGCACGGAGCCTACTTGGGATTCTCTCTCCCCACTTCTCTCTACCTCTCCCCCACTTGTGCTTGCTCACTCTCTCTCTCTCTCTCTCTCTCTCTTTCTCTCTCTCTCAAAATAAATAAACATTAAAAAAAATAATGACCGAGGATCCTGCCAGTAGCCTCCCCCCGCCCAGCCCTGCTTCTCCACTCAAACCCTCCCTTCCAAATCCCTGCCCCAAACGAGCTATGCCTGGCCTTCTCCTCCCTGTTGCCCCCACGGTTCTCTTTGCCTGCAATCCTTTCCCATCCCCACTTTAACACCTCTGCCCCCTTAAGGATACATCCAAGGCTCACCTGTGGTGATGATGCCTTTCCTAATGCCACTAACCTGCCTTTCCTCCTCTAAATTTACGTCTACCATTGATTTGACATTTTGCCACTTGCCCTTCAGGCTGGCATCTTATGAATATAGTATCCTTTCCATATGTCTGAAAGTGCCTTCGTCCCTAAAACTAGTCTGGCATGTCACATAGGTTGATACGTTATCCCTTCATCCTCCTGAGAGTCTTGAGATATGGTAAAACACATATTATCCCAGTTGTTCTATTACAACCCATTTTTCAAATGATAAAATTGAGGCTTAGAGATGTTATGTAACCTAACAGGAACCTACTTCCTACTAGAAGTAGCAGAGTTGGGATTTGAACCTAACTCTATGTACCTACAAGATTGTAATTATCTTCAGTTTAACCAAAATGGCAAAGAGGTTTGCTTCATCTGGAGTCCAACTCCCAGTGACTGGAGATAGCTGCGCAAAGTGCTGTGCTGAAGAGCCAGACCCAGGCTCAGCGGGAAAGCAAACCATCCATGAGGGAAGAGCAAGATCTGCCATGAGAATCCGAAGTAGGCTCCAGGCTCCGAGCTGTCAGCACAGAGCACCACGCGGGGCTCAAACCCACGGACCATGAGATCATGCCTGGGCCAAAGTCGGACACTTACCCGACTGAGCCACCCAGGCGCCACTCGTGCTGGCTTCCTTGAACTAGAAGAGACTTCTTAACTAGTTTGTGTATTCCACAGCACTTAGTGCTTAGTGCTTAATATAGTGCGTGAGCGATAAATATTTACTGTTTGATAGTGATGTCAGCATCCTCAGTAAAACACTGCATCACAGAAACTGCACGAGCAGCCTGCAGACAGCCATACTGGGAAAGTCAGAAGTGAAGAGCTCTGCTCTGGACCAGCTACACAGCTTTCACTTGGCGACCAAGTTCAAACTAACTAGCATGCAAAATAAAATGTGAATTTTAAGGAAAATGGTTCTATCCAAAAGACGATCACTGTAAAAAAAAAAAGTGTTGCTTCTGCATGATGCTAATACTTTTCATATGAACTGCTTGGTACAGAAAAACCATACACCATGCTGCCCTGCACGTGGTGGTTTCTAAGGTCATGTGTCTCCTCTGGAGCTCCCCATGGGTCGTTGCAGGCTCCAGGTACCCCACCACCCCCCTGCTAACATCCCCACTCTGGCGATCAATGAACCAGAAAGGGAGAGAAGGTGTTTGTGGCACTGTTGTAAATTATTGGAGACAAGATTACTAATTACCACCATGTTCCTACAAGCGGAGCCTTCCCTCCTTCTCCTCCCACCGCCCCCCTGTCCCCCACCACTGCCGCCCCAGCTTCCTCCCTGACCATCTCCTGCCTCAGGCTGGGAGTTCTCTGTTTCATCTCTTTTCCATACTTCGGCATGAAGATGTGTCCAGGAACCCAGGCCAAAACCAGCAAATTTATCATCATGCTAATGACAGCAAGCTGCATGCTGAGTGAATTCTGCAATCCCCCTCAACTCCTTCTTTTGCCAAAACCTGCGGAAATGCAAGATCCAGCCGATTCCAGAGACTGTTATCTTCACATGAAGAATGACTCTGTTAGAAAATGCAATTAGGTATCAGCCATAAGGCTATTTTTAGAAGCTTGTTTGGGAAGATCTCAAAAACAAAAATCGCCATGTGGTAGGTGATGTTAACCATTCCACCCAAACTGAGCATTGCTACATACATTTAAAACCTACCTTTATCAATATGTAGCATTATCAAGGGGATGGCTCATTGTTCTGGGAGTAGACGTTTCTGTTTGTGGAGATTACAGAACTGACAGTCCTCAGTGGCAAATCCTCCTCTTTATTTACATGAGCAACTGTTCCCAGGCTGGAAGCTATGGAAGATCCTTAACCCTGTCATTGCAAAATAGCTTCCCCCGGGTTTGGGGAAGGGAGCCCGTCATTCCAATGGGAGCAGGGGAAGTTGTGACATAGGAGGCTGAGCACCTACAGGGGTGAGGCGTGAGGTTAGGAGCATGTCGTTGAGAAGGCATGTCATTGGGTAGGCCCGTGGTCAAGGAGACAAGATGGCAGGAGTCTCATTGGGGAGGTAGTTTCTCAAGGAGGAATGCGACCCAGTGTGTCCTCCAAAGCAGCAAGACACTGTCCAGTCTCCCCAGGAAGGAGGTAGCCAGGCACGGAAGGCACTTGTGGAGTAAGTCACCTGCGCCAGATACCCAGGCCAGAGTCCGGGCACCACAGCAGCATGAGAAGGCCCTTAATGACCTACTCCAAGACGAGAGCTGTTTTTAAGTGGTATGTTGTATTTGTCACAGTTGTGCCTCCTTTTATTTGAGGAATGCATGTGCTGTGTCTCAGCCCAGCACCACCCCTGTGCTCCCAACTCCTCTCCCCTGCTGATGTGGACAGTAAATATCATGTTGCTCAGAGTGGGGGACAAGATCCCATCTGTGGCTATGGCTGGCCTGGGTTTCAGGTCATTTTCCTGCTGGCACCAGGCTGGTCTGGTTCTCACCCTAGAGCCATATTTGCACTTCTCCACCTCCCGCTCAACACATTCCCTAAATTCTTACCCTCTCCCACTTGGAATTAGGGTGCAATCACTGCTTATGCCCAATCCTTGGCTTCCTATCTGGGCACAATCCTCTCCACTGGGGACACATGGAAACCAAGGCACAGACTTGCTCTATGACACACCTGGAGACAGTGGTCTCCAAGAGGAGCTGAAGGAACTGATGACATTGAACGTAGAGAGGACAAGTCCAAGTGGAGAAATCATGGCCTCCTCAGTTCCTCACTGCCAGTGAGAGAGGACCCCTCCTGTATGCTGTCCCAGAGAGCTGACCACGTCCAAATCTGGAAGGTAGAGGGAAGCAGGTGTCAATATCACATCAGTAATTCCTTCTATACAATTTAATCAGTGGGACAGGCTGGATACATACAAGTCATACAAGTAGAAGGGATTCCTGAATTGGGTGCGACGTTGAAGTGAATGACCTCTGCCGTCCCTCCCAGTCATAACATTCTAGAAGTGCCCTTAATCTTCCAATGAGTGATGGGGTCTCCTGTGACTGCTTCATCATCTACTCATCTTTTGAAAACTTTGAGGTATTGAATATATTCTACATGAAGAAAGGAATACATTAGACAAAGGAGCAGTGAAGTTCCCAGGCCTTCTCAGAGTCCACAGTGGCCCGATCACATCTCCCAAATGGGACATGTAATGCAGACAGCACTGACATTTTAACAAGTGTGCTGAGCCCTTGGATATAAACAAACTCCCAGGCGGCTGCTTCACCCCTCTTTCCAGCACGAAGTCATAGAATTGCAGTAGACATGGAGGAACCCTGGAGGTCACTTTGCCCCAACTCCTACCCAGGGCAAGAGTTCTTGCTTTAATGCCCCATAGATTGTCACCTAGCCTCTGCTAGAGCACTGTCAGGAAGGGACCCACTGCTCTGCCAGGAAATGTAGTCCAGTTTGAGACAACTTAATCCACATTGAGACAGTCTTCACTGTGAACTTCATTGTGAACTTTATTGAGCCCCTAGTCTGTTTTTATTCAACTTGACTTCTCCCCTCAAGAGTAGAACAAAAATAAATCTGTTTTGTTGTCCAAATGACAATTCAGATTTTTTTTAAGTTTATTTTTTTTATTTTGAGAGGAAGAGAGAGAGAGAGAGCAGGGGAGGAGCAGAGAGGGAGAGAATCCTAAGCAGGCTCTGTGCTGTCAATACAGAGCCTCAAGTGGGACTCAATCTCATGGTTCTTGAGATCATGACCTTAGCCAAAATCAAGAGTCGGACACTCAACCAGCTGAGCCACCCAGGTGCCCCAGTGTCCAGATTCTTAAAGACAGTCATGATCTCTGATCCTCCTCTCCCTCCAAGTCTTTTCTTCTCGATCTAAACATCTCACATGGCCTTGAGTATTTCTCATATGCCATAGTTTTAGATCCTTCACCATCCTAAACAGAATTTTCTGTAAATATTTTCTAACATTCCTTATGAAGAGTAGCCCCTAGAACAAATACCAAATGTGGTCTGACCACTACAAAGTACATATGCAGAGTATACCACTATCACGTCTCTTCAACTACACACTATACCTTTAATAATGCAATGTGGAATAACATATGTCTCATACCCAATGATCAGTTGCTGTGTTCCTATTAAGGTTATCATCCACTAAATACACCATCTTTTTTACTTGACACAATTTCATACAGCGTCAAAGAAAAAAGTAGATTTATTTTTTTAATGAAATTTATTGTCAAATTGGTTTCCATACAACACCCAGTGCTCACCCCAACAGATGCCCTCCTCAATGCCCATCACCCACTTTCCCCTCCCTCCCACCCCCCATCAACCCTCAGTTTATTCTCAGTTTTTAAGAGTCTCTTATGGTTTGCCTCCCTCCCTCTCTAACTTTTTTTTCCCCTTCCCCTCCCCCATGGTCTTCTGTTAAGTTTCCAGGATCCACATAAGAGTGAAAACATACAGTATCTTTCTCTGTATGACTTATTTCACTTAGCATAATACTCTCCAGTTCTATCCACGTTGCTACAAAAGGCCATATTTCATTCTTTCTCATTGCCAAGTAGTATTCCGTTATATATATAAACCACAACTTCTTTATCCATTCATCAGTTGATGGACTGGTGCTGTCACTCTGGGAAATGGTATGGAGGTTCCTCAAAAAATTAAAAATAGATCTACCCTATGACCCAGCAGTTTCAGTAGATTCCAGTAGAACTGCTAGGAATTTACCCAAGGGATACAGGAGTGCTGATGCATAGGGGCACTTGTACCCCAATGTTTATAAAAAAGTAGATTTAAAAGTGTCCCTATAAATTATTAAAAGATCAAGTCCTGCCTCCCCCTTCATTAATAGTAGACAGAAATACTGAAGAGAATAGGGCCCAACAAAGGTTATGAGTGACAAAGATCATTGAACCCAAAGGTGAAATGCATATTTGCAATGATGAGCCAAGGCCCCAGCATGGCAGTCTGTTCTTCCAACACCATCCAGTGCATCAAAGGAAGGGGTCTTCTTGAAGCCATGTCCACCCTTGTCTTCCTTGCTCTATCTATTTAATTTTTGCTTGCAACATGGTTCTGAGGCAAAGTCTTCCTGCAGCCTGTAGGAAACTCACCAGTGGTTTTCCTTTGTGTCTTTGACAGGTCGCTTGAAAGAAGAAATCACCCAGCGCCATATGCAGCAAGTAGCTCTAGGTGAGTACAACATGAAGTCTGTAGGAAGAAGGTGAAGGTAATACAAGCTGTAGGGTCTTGGAAACCTAGACCCAGCTCAAAGATAATCCATCTGGAACCCTCAAGAAGGTTAAGCAAGGCAAGGTTTGCAGTTAGTGCAGCTTCCTTTGGATGCCCCTCCTCTCTAGGACCAGTTACCCCATCCTGTGTGGCTGCTCTCAGCTGTCAGGACCTGGCACCCCACCTTCTCAGCTGCTGCCTCATCCCCCTAACCCTTCCACCCCACACCCTAACCTAAGTTCACTCTGTGTCCCAGCTCCTCAGGGCTCTACTCTGAGCTTTCCAGAGTTACTACTAACTAATCCTAACAGCAACAATTGGTGGTGAAAATAGCTACTGTTTTCTGAACCACCCCTGTGCACTGCCATTTGTGCATGGTCTCCTTTCTCCTTCACGATAGTCCTAAGAAGTCAGTGCATTTTCTAGATGATGGAGATCCAGTGACTTGCCCAAGGTCACATGGCTAGGAAGTGTTGAAAAGGATTTGAACCCAAGTCTCCGAGTCCACACCTGGGGCTCTCAGCGCCCATGCTCTTCACTGCCAGCAGTGATGGGCCCACTTAATACAGTAATAATATAAACACTGACGAACACAGTGATAGTGTAAGAGGACCTTGGCACCTTTTAAGCAGTAGACAGCTTCAGCAAATGCCTCCTTTGATATGTGACCCAAGGAAGTCACTTGGGAGGAAAGTTCAGCTCCCAGAAAGGCTGGGGGAGCAGGTATCCCGGGCAGGGCCACGTTGTTTCCTCTGCAGTGGGCCTGGGACCAAACACTTACAGAGCTCTGATTAAATAAGCAAATCATGTATTCCAAGCAAAGGGTTCCCCTTCACATAGCCTGGCCCTTTGAATTTCCTACAGTTTGAGAAATCCATGACCTCTAAAGGGCAGATGGAAGAGCGCCCCAGTGTCATAAAGATGACCCATTGGACCCCAGGAATTTGGACTGTTAGGAAGTGGGTTGTTTAGTTTCAGTAATAATAATGATCTCATCAAATAGCCAATGGTTACATCAGAAACACAGAATAAGGAAGCCTGAGGCACACTGACTAGAGCTTGAACTTCCCACTGTTGGCCTCGCCGCTAGGAGGTCTGGGCCTCCCTTTGCCAGAGATGCAGGCAGGGAGTCAGAGCTGAGCGCCTCCTCCAGCAAGCATCCAGGGCTCCCTGGCTGGGCTAGGGAAGGGCATGGGGACCTCTATTGGGAAGCGGTGCCAAGGTGACCTTCAGGCCTCACGGGTAGGTCACCGGATGAGGAGTCATCCCTGAGGAGTGTCGCTGGGCCCCACATCTCAGGGCTGCCATCTGGCCCTTTCTCCAGTCTGCACGATGCCGAGCAACTAAAAACAATGACTGGAAAATACCAGTCAAATAATTGGGGCTTTCAGGGCAGAGGTGCTCTATCCTCTCTGGGCCCCCACCCCTCCCAGCCCCAGACAGGCCTGGGCCTTTGGGAAATGACTGCACATCTTTAACCACAGGCTTCTCCTTAATTCCTCTGCTCATCTCTCTGGGAGCCTTCTTCTGAATTACAGCAGGTGTCAGGTTCAACAGGGCCCAGCTTTGCCTGAAGTAATCAGCAGACTTCAAAGAGAAAGCACTTTGGATGGAAGTCTAATTAAGAGCATTTGAAATACCTATTTATTTTAAAAGCATACTATCCCAATTAGAGAAGAAGTGTTAACATCTCCCAGCTGCCATTTTGAGGTTAAATGCCATGTTTTCAGTCCAAACTTCTCAGGAGCTTGTCTGACAGAGCTTCAGAACCACCCGCGCTCACGTGTCCCCAGTGACCACGTGCCAGAATTCTTCTCATGGAGAGAAACCTCTCATTGCAACAGATTGTTTATAAAGCCGTTTCCTGCTTAACCCTCACCCTCCAGGCTAGTGTCGGGGCCAAGGGCGAGGACCCACAGCTCCGCTCTGGTGAGAATCAAAACAGCTCAGTGTCCTTGGTTTCCTGGTGTTCTTGAGTTGAGGCTTCCATTGGAGGAACGGGGCAGTGACTACATCTGCTCTTGCCCTCCCCCTCTCTGTTCTCCTTCCTTTGTCTACTTCTCTCTACTTTCCCTCTCCCTCCATTTTAAGTATTCCCTTTGGTATTGTTTCTTTCTTGTGCCTCCATATTCCTAGATTTCTATGAAAGCATAGGTCAGGTTGGTTGGTTGTTCTGGGGTGGGGAGGCGAGAGGGGGTCAAGAGCTAGGCTGAGCAGGAGAGGTTTTCTCACGTATTTTGCGTAAGAATAGGTCTGTGTATGGAAGAGGAGGTGTATGTCCAAGAAAATTCATATAAAGGCAATCTCATATCTCAGAGGAGCAAGGATTTAATGGTGATGTGAAAGGTGCCATGTGGAAGACTGTAGATTGGTGGAGGGAAGCCAGATTCAGTGGTGTGCTGGAACCAGCTCCATACCCATCAGATGAGTGACCGTTACCATTTTGGAAATTTGGGGATCCCTGGTAAAACACAGCTGTTGTTAAAAATTAAATGATACAGGGCGCCTGGGTGGCTCAGTCGGTTGAGCGTCCAACTTTGGCTGAGGTCATGACCTCACAGTTCGTGAGTTCAAGCCCCACATTGGGCTCTCTGTTGTCAGCACAGAGCCTGCTTCAGATCCTTTGTCACCCTCTCTCTCTGCTCCTCCCCAGCTCGTTCTTTCTCTTTCTCTCTCAAAATAAATAATTTAAAAAAATTAAATTATAGAAACTTACAATTAAATAAGTTATATTAAAAAACAAAGTCAACAAATACTCAAAACTGATCACTTCCTAACTACAGATCTTCCTTGACCTACAGTGGAGTTACATCCTGATAACCCCGTCATCAGTTGAAAATATCGTCAAGTCAAAAATGCATTTAATACACCTAACCTATCAAACACCTAGCTTAGCTTAGCCTACTTTATTTTTTTATTTATTTAAAAAAATTTTTTTTAACGTTTATTTATTTTTGAGACAGAGAGAGACAGAGCATGAATGGGAGAGGGTCAGAGAGAGGGAGACACAGAATCTGAAACAGGCTCCAGGCTCTAAGCTGTCAGCACAGAGCCTGATGCGGGGCTCGAACTCACGGACTGTGAGATCATGACCTGAGCCGAAGCCGGCCGCTCAACCGACTGAGCCACCCAGGCGCCCCAGCTTGGCCTACTTTAAACGTGCTCAGAACACTTACATTAGCCTACAGTTGGGCAAAATCATCTAACCCAAAGCCCATTTTATAATGAAGTGTTGAGTATCCCGTGTAATTGATTGAAGTCTGTGTTGAAAGGGAAAAACAGAACGGTTGTGCGGGTGCAGAATGGTTGTCTGTGTTCACGTGGCTGGGCAGGAGCTGGGGCACCCGAAGTATGGTTCCTCCTGAATGGGTGTCACTCGTGCACCATCCTAAAGCCAACAAATCCTACGTCGAGCCATCATAGGTCGGGGACCATCTGTCATTTACTACATTTTACTATTATCTCTGCCCTTGAGGTTATTTAGCACTACCGTGTCTATATCATGGAACTGTTGTCTTAGGGTGTGCTACTGTGCATCTCTTCCCAGTTTCACATGCAGTGACATCACACTGGCAGCTTGAAATCAGCCTACTGGGACTGTTTATGCCATGGAAATTGACAAACGTTATTGTAAATTGGGGCGCTTTTCCCCTAGAGCGCTAGTTGTTCAACGTTTACCGCCACAGCAGGGGCATACAGATGAGCGCCCATTGAGAGGCCAGTTCTGTGCACGTGTGTGTGCTCTTAGGAGGACTTCTCCTCCTCTTCCTCATTGAATATCTAGATCCTGGTTCTCTCTTCGTTTACTGCCTACCTGATGAAACCTGGTCCTTTTGAAAGTGAGTGGACAGGGAAAACAGGGAAGACAGACGTGGGGCAAGGGAGGCATTGGCCGAGGGGGCCTCTTGATGTAACAACAGCCAGAGCTTGGGTCCTTTAAGAGAAACGGCAGTGATCAGTTCTATGAATATGATCAACAAATAAATGTTCCTCCCGACTTAAAGGAGGGCCTACTGCTCACACCACTTCAGGAAACAAGAAAACAATGCTATTTTTTAAAAGTTTTTGGGGGGGACACCTGGGTGGCTCAGTGGGTTAAGCGTCTGACTTCAGCTCAGGTCACGATCTCACGGTTTGTGAGTTTGAGCCCCACGTAGGGCTGTGTGCTGACATCTCAGAGCCTGGAGCCCGCTTCAGAGTCTGTGTCTCCCTTTGTCTCTTCCCTTCTCCTGCTCGTGCTCTGTCTCTCTCTCTCTCTCTGTCTCTAAAAATAAATAAACATTAAAAAATTTAAAAATAAATAAGATAATAAATAATAAAAGCTTTTTTTTTTACATTTATTTATTTTGAGAGAGAGACAGAGAGAAAGCGTGAGTTGGGGAGGGGCAGAGAGAGAGGCACAGAGAAATCCCAAGCAGGCTCTGCACTGTCCACGGAGAGACCAATATGGGGCTCGAACCCACAAACCGTGAGATTATGACCTGAGCCCAATTCAAGAATCAGACAATTAACTGACTGAGCCACCCAGTGCTATTTTTAATTGGGCATCATTTGGAAATGATATTAATTGAACTAGATTCAGCTAGTTGAGAGTGCTTTGCAGAATTTAGTTATGTGCAGTTTTCCCTCTTTATTGTACTTGCCACCCTGAATGGTATACTATTGTTGGTAATGCAGATGAGGCTGGTCGGCAAACATTTCTTTAGAACTTAGCCTGTGCCCGGCATGGGTCTAAGCTCTCTGCATGTAGTCTCTTCTTTAATGCTCCTAAAATCCCCATGAGGGAGATACTGCTATTACCCTCACCTTACAGTTAAATCCCAAAGGGGATAAGTGAACCTGCCTTACTTTGCTCAGCTAAGGGACACAAATGCACACGCGTGTCCAGAGCATATACTGTAACCCCCATGCTGCACTGCCCTCTGCCCTGTTCAGGGCATGATGGAGTTCACAGAGGGACCAAGATCTGATGCCTGCCTTCAAAGGGTTTCTACTCCAACCAGTGTAAAGGGGAAATACATGAAAAGGTAACTCTTTATCTAATTTCAGATTTAGATACATATATTATCCTATTCTCTGTACCCCAAACCAATTCAACCTTGGCCTCCTCCATGAAGCCTTGCCTGGCCCCTTCTCCCCAAGCCTTGTTTGTCCCCCAGCCTCACACACCTTGTCTTAGAATGTGTATTTCCATAGCTATATTCTCCACACTGAAATGTGAGCTCCTGGAAAGCTGGGTGCAGTCAAATGAATCTTTGTACCCCTAGCAGCCAGCACGGGCAATAAATAGGCCAAATCAATACCTCCCCAGATGACTTCCAGACTCACACATCTTGCAAAAGTATAATGAGACATCTGAGCATAAAATAAAATCAGTCCATTTAAAAGAAGTAGAAGGAGTAAGTGCTTTTGGACCCCATGGCTGAGCCTATTACTATACAGAGGCAATAAATTTGACCCTGTCTTATCTAGCCACTGAGCAAAACGAGAAGCACCCAGAGCCACATAGGTTTCATTTTCCAACAACAGGAAGCGGACTAATTTATCTGCAGAAATAGAATTTCTTTTGGAACTAAACACAAACCAGAATTTATTGTGCAGACCCTTATTAAAGGACACTGAGTGACACGGTGAACGATATTCTTCAACTGCAGTTTTACAAAAGATACCGAAATGTTGTTCAAGCAGATGATTCTTATATCGACCCTCTGTTAGAGCAGGAGGCCTGACATTAAAGCATAACTCATTGAAAACGTTTATGTGAGCGGCCGAGATAATCTGCTCCAGGTACTCTGCTCTCTGATGGTTGCACAGAGCAGGAATAAAACCAGGCGAAGCCAGCCCCAGCAACATGGGCTGTGGCTTCTCTCTAAAGTGTCTCTCTTGAGCAATATTGGGTCAGTGCCAGGCTCTCGTTCTGCTCGCCATCGAAACTCTACCAAATGCCTGTGATTAAAATTTGAAAGACATGTGGCACTACCAGTAGGTGAAATGCGTCAGATGAGAGGGACAGGCCATGAGAGCTTTGGGCACTCAGCAGAGGAAGTGGCCCCTGGCAGTTGTCACCAAGGCCACGGGCCTGGGCTGAACCATGAGGAATGGGCAGGATTCAGAACCTCAGAGAACTCAAGAGAAGAGTGCGGAGGTAGTTGTTCTGTGGAGGGTGTGTGTGGGGGAGGGGGTGTATGTGGAGGTTTATGTATATTGTGTGTATGGTATGAGTATGTGGTATGCGTGGGGGGGTGTATGTGGGGGCTGATGTGTGATATGTGTGTGTGTGTGTGTGTGTGTGTGTGTGTGTATGGGGTATATATATTTGGTGTGTGTTGTAGGAGGTGGTGTATGTGGGGTGTGTGTGGGGGTATATGTGGGCGGTGGGGATGTGGGGGTATGTGTGGGGGGTGTGGGATGTGGGGTGTGTGTGTGTATGTGGTGTGTGTGTAGGAGGTGGTGTATGTAGGGTTTGAGTGTGGGATGTATGTGAAATGGGGGGGGGGAGGGAGCGATGTGTGTGTGTGTGTGTGTGTGTGTGTGTGTGGTATGTGTTTGTTCTGTGTGTGGAGGGTGGAGGGAGAGGACTTTGTCGGGGAGTGATTTGAAGTAGTCAAGGGAAAGTCTAAAATGGTGAGTTGGGCCAGTTCACTGAGAGCCTTGAATCTGAGCATTTATCTTCCAGGCAGTTGAGCCACTGAATATTTTTGAACAAGGAAGTTTTGGTCAAAGAGGCCTTTAAGGAAAAGGAAGCCCCAGGCAGACATTCATTCCAATTCCTCAGCATTTCTAACTGACCTAGGAGTAAATAATCTGTACCGCCCCAGCCCCATCCCCTTGCCCACCTTGCCCTGCACTGGACTGGCCCTCTGGGGACGCACGCTTCCAGCCCAAGTTCAGGAAGGGCCTCCAGTACTTCCGGCTGTCTCTGAGGAAATCTGCTGCAGACATTGCCCACTTAGATACAGCGCTGCCCTGGGGAGCTACACGCTGATCACAAGCCATGCAGACTGGCCTGGCCCCTTGTGGGTAGGTGGTCAGTCAATTATCTTACCTGTGGTAGATGGAGGTGGGGACATCGCTGCCCTTGAGGAGCTCACAGATACGCCCAACACAAGCTATCCAGGTTGGCTGACACCACACCTTTCTCTCCATTTATCCCTTGACCTACCGGAACATTCCATTGCCTCTATTTGTAGGCACGTTTTTCATATACTGTCACAGATGATAGAAATAATAATCATTAATAAATAAAAATCCATGAATATGACATTGGCAGGTTCCAAGTGGCATCTGAGATCCCCCCACCACCACCAGATACTAGCCTCTTGAATAGTAGTCCTCGCCTCCTCTCCCTAGCCCCATCCCTCTCCCCACCCAAGCAGCAGAGATCCTTTGAAAAAAGCCCCTGAGAACAGTCTATTGTGGCTGCAGTATCACATGGGCCCTTGATTGCCACTGGGTGGTATACACTACCTGACCCTGAGAGTGGGGCAGGGACAGCTCTCAGTGCCCAGCAGGGGCCTTGAGGAGGGTTGGGAGAGGCACTGAGGCCACAGGCTGCCTAGTCTACTGCCTTGTTCTAGCTTAGAGTCCGCTGCCGAGTTCTCTTCTCCCAAGCAGAATTCCTGCAGTGGCCTGCTGCTTTCCAGAGGCCTCTGCCATTGTCACTTTCTCCCCTTTGGTGTAAAACTGTTTTTTGAAGACTGAATCTTGAAATGCTTTGTGGAATTCTGCTGCTGGGGATGACAAGCCTGAGAGAAAGCAAAAGGCCGGAGCATCATCTCTTTATTGATCAGACTTCACTGAGCACCTAGTCTGACCCAGACGGTATGTGCAACCAGGAAGTGCAGGCTGTGGAGAGGAGCCACTGACTGAGACAGAACTGGAGGGGACCTTCCTGCATTATCTACCTCAGCAGCTTTCACAGTGGGTGCTCTGGGGCCCAGGTGTTCTTAGGGAGTGCCAGCGGCAAGGCCCCAGGATTTTTGCCCACCCTGATTCAACCAAGGCAACTTCTGTTTCTCTTTTTGCCATTAAGCCTTTGTTTGAAGAAAATGATCTGCAGTTTTGTAACACATCTTCTTTCAGACCTTATGACCCTGTTTAAGACATTTCCAGAGGCAGATTCCCAGCTTCCCTCCCCAGAGCTACCTCCGTTTCCTCTGGACTCCCACAGGACTCTGCTTATACCTCTAGGAGAGGACTTATCACACTGTGTGATCATTATTCAGTCTTTCATCCATTTCCACTCCTTGACAGAGGATCTTGATTTCTCCAGCACCGAGCATGGTGGTTGGTGCATAGTGAGTCCTCCATAGACGTTTGCTCTGTGCCTGAGTTCCAACATCTATAAAATGAGGCAGTTGGAAACAAGTGACATCCTGTGCCCAGCACATCCTGAAGCGGAGCCGGCATTCACTGGTTGCCTGTTGAATGAACAAATGAATCTAACACACCTCAGCCCTCAGGTGCCACGATTTTACCTCTTTGTGATTACAGAATTCCTTAAGACATGCCGGAAACATTAGCCTTGGTGAGGGGACGCATGAGGGCTTGGATTAGAGGTGACTTCATCTTCTCAGAAAGGAATGATCAAAATGTGACCACTGGAGGAAGGCAGAATGTAAAGGAAGCAGCTGCCCCCAAAGCTGAGATAGCATCTCAGTTGGTTCCAGAAGAACTCAGGTGGCTCTGTAAGACCAGTGGTAAAGTCTCACCACCTGAGCCGATTCCATCCACAGTTGCTTGTGAATATAGGGCCAGCTTCTATGACATGAAGCCAAACGTGGCCAGATTCCCAAACTCAAGGTGGAGGCTGGGAGTGAGGAGTCCCCACACCATTTCCCTGCCAAGTTCCCAATTGCCAAGGCTCTACTCCCTCTGGGTAGTTCCAGACTGCCTTGCTAGCGATTCTGGAGAACAGAAGGAGGCTCTGGGCATCAGCCTTGAACTGCAGTTGTGGTTTAGTAAAAAGAACACTCACCTTGGAATCAGGAGGGCCCTGCTTGAATCATGCCTCTACCATTTGCTAGTCACGTGACCTTGGTCCATTTACCTTCCTGAATTTCCATTTCCCTGTCCATGAGAGAAGAACATCTACTCCCCAGGGTGTGAGTACCTAAGTGAGGCATGTAAGTGATGGAGCCAAGGACCGCATAGATGCTCAGCAGATCATCATGGCCCCTGAGTCTGAGTGCCAGGAGCCACACAACCAGATGCCCAGGCAGCGGACACAGCCCCCTGCCACAGAACCTACACAGCTCTGGGCCAACAGCACCAGTCGGCCTAACTGGTGGAGGTCACCACATTTCCGCATTCATGTCTCTCTACCCACTTGTGTTCACAGGCAGCATTAATCACTCAACCTTGCAAAGATACAGTCTCTGTCTCTCCCACTGAGCAGTGATGAAGGATGATCCAGTTGCCAGGGCCATTTTATTCATCATGCAAATGTGCAGGAACCATGTATGCTACTTTGAATGCATTAGGCATTTGACCAATGTCTTAGTCAGCTGGGGCTGCCAGAACAAAAGTACCATAGACTGGCTGAGTGATATACAACAGAAATTAATTTTTTCACAGTTCCAGAGGCTGGACACTGGAGATTAGGGTGACAGCATGATGGTTCTGGTGAGGACCAGATGGTTCTGGATCTTCCTCTGGATCACAGACTTCCAGCTTCTCATTGTGTTCTCACACAGGAGAAAAGGAGTAAGCTAGCTCTCTGACCTCTTCTTATAAGGGCACTAATCCCCTTCATGAGGATTCCACCCTGTGACCTAATTACCTTCCAAAGGCCTCACCTCCAAATACCATCACACTGGGGATTTGATTTCAACATATGAATTTGGGGGGGACACAAACAAACATAGACAATAATATACAAACATAGAATATATAACAAACATATACAACATATGTATATATATGTTGTATATGTTTGTTATATATATATATGTTATATATATATACATATATATACATATACATATATACATATATATGTTAAACATATATATATGTTTGTTATATATATGTTGTGTATATATATATATGTTATATATATATATATATATATAACATAATAAACGTATAAAATATATGAACATATAAACAGTCAAATAGAAGACAAAATTCTAGCCTCTTGATGTCATCTGCTAGGCTAAAATGTATTGTGGCTGGCCCCTTACAAGTGATAAAAATCACCACTTGTGCTTGGTGAGTCCAGCCCAGGGAAGGTCTTAGTGTTCCCCAGGAACAATTCTGTTACATAATGGAGCTAGATAAGACTCATTGCCCCAAAAGCTCATTTCCCCAAAGAAGTTGATGATGAGTTTGAGGAAGACCTATCAACAGGAAACCAGCATTGTTCTTATCATAGCAAACAGCCAAACAAATAAACAAAAATAAAAACAGAAGATAACCCAAAGGTTCCCTAGTAGGCAGGTAGAGGAATGAGCTATAGCTGTGATATATTCATATTGTATGATATATCCATATGATATATTCATATAATTCATATTCATATAATGGAACACCATAGAGAATTAAAAATGAATAAACTAGAACTCCATGTAGCAATGTGAATAAATCCCAAAAACACGATGATTGCAAGAAAGACAATTGCAGAAGGGTATATGTGGAATGATACCATTCATGTAAATTCCAAAATGGTCATCATTGTGTATCAGGGGAGAGGAATGGGAGCCTTGTGTTATGGTGAAAGATAACATAAGTAGAGAAGCACCTGGGTAGCTCAGTCGGTTAAGCATCCAACTCTTGATCTCAGCTCAAGTTATGAGCTCACGGTTCATGAGTTGGAGCCCTGAGTCAGGCTCTGCTCTGACAGCTCAGAGCCTGCTTGGGATTTCTCTCTTTCTCCCTCTGTCTCTTCACCTCCCTCTCTCACTCCCTCTCTGTTTCTCTGTCTCTCTCTCTCTCAATAGCCAATTAAACTTTAAAAAGATGGCATAAGAACAGAAAAATGCATAAAACATATGTACAGATACATAGGCCAACAAATACTTACAAACAGAACATCTTTGCAACCTCCTCTTAGGTCAAGAAGTAGCTAAGTAATGAAGTAATTTTAAGGGACATTAGAAATGCAGGGTGAGAGTGTGCAACAGGAAGGGAAGGTGTGCAGCACCAACAGGACAGTGTTATCTTTGGGGTAGGGGGGGTGGTAGTGGATTGGAGAGGGCCCTAAGGAGGCACTCACCACTCCCCTGACATCGCAATGTTCTCAAACACACACACACACACACACACACACACACACACACACACACACCGGAACAACTGTGGCACACTATCTAGATTTTTCCAAATACAGATGTGATACGTGGGTGTTATTTGTATCACTCTCTGAACTTTTTTGAAATGGTTTATAATAACTTCCAGAACTCGATGAAGGCTTACATTCCAAGGAATCAGAGATCAAACAAAATTTATTGTTCAGTGGAATCCCTGTGATAGAAGTGGTAGTAAAACACAAATCCAGATTCGATTCTGATTAACCTTAATTTCCTCACTACTGTTTGTGTCGGGATCGTTTTGCTTAAAGATGAGAACAGAGAATTTACCACTTCTCATTTCCTTCTCCAGGCACTTGTATCCTCTAGGAGGGGCTTAATAGCTAAAGACCAGTCAGTGTGCCTGACATGCTGAGCAATGCAGGGGAGGCACTCATAAGACCACCTCTTGTTGTTCTTCCACCATCTCTTTCAGTCCCCTTGGTAGGGACAGTTCTGCCTCCGTGCTGGATGGAAGTTGGACAGCCCAGTAACTCAGTTGCTCATTCATTGTTAATTACAAACAAAACAAACAAGAACCAAAAAACATTAGTCATTTTATACTGTAACTACCACCTCAACAGTTCAAATTTCACTCAAAGCTAAGACTTCTCTCCTTTTCCCCAGCTAAGACCAACAGCCAGGGGGAAAGGGAATGCACTCAGCCCCTTCTCTAAGTCACTTCCTCCCTCAGCCTGCTAAGCTCGATTTCCCAAGACTCTAAGAGGGAGTTAGAGAGAAGGAGGAAAGGCAGTTGGTAAAGATCTCACTTGACTGGTACTTTGTAATGTGGCTTTGTGCTCTCTGGGCCTGACAGATGTTCCAAGCTGGCTCTTCCTCAGTTGGGGTACTTTTATGGGTCCCTGGAGGTCCTTTGACCTGACGCAAGCTACCTTATTTGGACAATTCCTTACCCACTTTGAGCCTTTATGGGTCAGGATCCAAACACGAAGCAGATTATTCAAGTTAATAATCAAGTCAGGTATTAGAAAGACCGTTGAAGAAAAGCCTATTGGCAAAGGTGTTAGCAGAGTGCAGAGAAACACAGAAGTTGTAACAACAGCAGGGTAGGAAGCATTGCTGCCCCTAGACCTGAGGGAGCAAGAAGAGTGAGCACTTCCTAGAACCTGAAGACAGAAAGGGCTGTGCAGAAAGGCTCAGTCCTTCTGATAGGAGCTATGACCTTCAGTCAAGCAAAGCATCCAGCTCATGGCACCTGCAGCAACATCTGAGGGAATAAATACCTCAACCTCTCTCTCCTCTGACCCCTCCAGTCACTTGTCCATGCTCACCATTGTCTGAGCCCAGCCAGAAGGCAAGGGGTAGGAATCCCATTGTTCCAGCGGCAGCCACAGGGTGGGGGGGACGGTGGAGGCGGGGAGTGGCAGAAGAGTAGATGGTGGAGGGGGGACTTAGGGGAGCAAAAGAGATAGGTGCAGGGCTCAGCCCCTATGCATCCTGTAGTCCACCGCCAGGTTTCTTTCTACGTATGCCATCACCCCTCTGGGTGGCCCCACTAAAAAGGATGTGAGTTTTAAGTGTGTGCTGAAGGGTGTAAGTGACGTGCCGGAGCCAGCTCGAAGTGGCTCACGAGAGCTCACCGTGTGCATCTCTTCCCAAATCCACATGCAGGAACATCACGCTGGTAGCCTGAAATCAGCCATGATGGGAGTAGCTGCACCACAAAAATTCACAAGTGCTGCGACACTGTAGGACTTTTTTTTTTTTCTCCCAGCGAACTTGTTAAACATTTACCAGCACAGCACTGATCTAAGGTGGCCTTAACTGGACTCTGTTCCAAGCTTATACCCCACATTGTTTCCACAGGAGCACAGCAGCAACTCTCTGGCCTTGCTCCTGGCACACCAGCCTGGGCCCTGCTGGAGAGTTCTCTGGTGGGAATCAGATTTCTGTCTGCTGCGTGCACATACACACATGCGTGCGCACACGACACCACCACCCCCCACACACACACATGCACAGATTCCTAAGGATTCTTACCAAGCTTTCTGAGTGGTCTTCAAACCTCCTCATGACCTTTGAGGGAAGGGGAAGGTCTTCCACACACATCACCCCCAGTGAAGACGATAAGGCAGGCTTAACACAAACCGCGAGCTTTCTTTAAAGAAATTGTCTTCAAACATTTCTTTTGGCCCCTTTCTTTCTTTCTTTTTTAATGTGCATTTATTTTTGAGAGAGAGAGAGCACATGTGAGTGGGGGAGGGGGGAGAGAGGGGGACAGAGGATCTGAAGCAGGCTCCATGCTGACAACAGAGAGTCTGACGTGGAGCTTGAACCCACGAACCGTGAGATCACGACCTGAGCCAAAGTCAGATGCTTAACCGACTGAGCCACCCAGGTGCCTTGGCCCTTTTCTTGATGTGGGGTATTTTGGTTGTCTAGCAAGCACTTACCATCATGTTTGAAAATATGCCAGCTCTACTGCGTGGTCTGTCTCAGAAGTCACTTTTGACTCTAGTATGTAATAAATTTTTTTGAAACAAACAGATTGATTTGCAAATTGGCTAGTAGCAGATAAGTTTTCCAAAAGTGGCAGGAGACAGTTTTATTAAGGATCCTCAATTCAATTCCTAAAAGTTCTGAAATGTCTCTCATAAGCCAATCAAGAGGATTGACCAAATGCCACTAACCATCACCATTAGGGGTTTTTATAGGAGGAAGGTCCGTGCTCCCTTTTACCAGCATGAGAAAAACTGCCCTCCTGAGAGGTCATAAGTGTCCTGAGAACACTCCAGACTGGCTGGTTCCAGTGTGACAAACATGGAACTGGGTTTTAGGTTTGCTAAGGTTCTTGCTAATTTCCTTCTGAAAAGCCACTCAGAATGAAGCCTCTGGTCACCACCAGTCAGTGAGGCCAGAGTGGCAGACAGCAGACTCACCAAGGGACTCGGGCTTTGAGAGAAGTCCTGTGTTCAGAAATGTGAGTTGGCTGAGGAGTGAGGGAGCCTCAGTGGGCTGGAGAGCCGGCAGGAGCAGCATCTGGACCCTCGGAAGAAGGGCCGCTGAGCCAGGCTCTGAGTGGCTGCAACCAGAGAACGCTGACGGCAAACCAAAGATGGATCTGGGGCTCCAGCAGAAAGGACCGCAGAGAGAGAGAGTTCCTATTTGAGCAGAAGCGACCATGGAAGGGAACCTGTGCCGAGCTGAAGCGAGGAATGGCACTAGAAATGTCTTTTCCTGTGTCTGCAGTATGCTCCTGGGGTATGCTTGTGAGTCCACATGGACCCTGGTGCACGCTGACCCTCTGTGCAGTCCACATCCTCCAAAAGGAACACGGGGGGAGAGAGGCAGCAAATGACAAAGGAGAGGCCACCATCCAGGGGCATGATCTTGGGCAGAGAATCCCAAAGTAGAACAGGGAGGTTCCTCTGGTGGGAGGAGACGGCAGACAGCCTTCTACGGGGGTGCCTGGGATTGCGTTTTGCTCTAAAAAGGCATACCAAGAAGTTCTCTCTTTTTTTTTATCGCCTATTTATTTTGAGAGAGAGAAAGAGAGCATGTGAGCACGTGGGTGGGGGAGGGGCAGAGAGAGAGGGAGAGAGATAGAATCCCAAGCAGGCTCCACATCCTGAGCGCAGAGCCCAGTGCAGCGCTTAAACTCACGAACCCGTGAGATCATGACCTGAGCCAAAAGCAAGAGTCAGATGCTCACCCGACTGAGCCACCCAGGCACCCCCAAAAAGGAATACCAACGAGTACTGATTGTACTGAAGCATGGCAGCTCCCTGGGGGGAAGATGGCTGCAGTGCCTGTGGGCCTGTGGCTGTTGGGTGTGAGTGCACCCCAGTGATTATCAGTCACAGCCATGTGTCTGCAGGGCATTCATCACACCCTTAAGTCTGACCCGCCACGGGCAGGGAAGGTGTTAAAAAACCAACACCAAGATGGATGGTGGCACTGAGCACCTGTCAGTGTGTGATTGCTCCGACCGACAATAAATTTGAGCCATTAAACAGGAAATGGTCTGATTGGAAAGCCAGGATCTTTGCCTCTGAGCTGCTGACCATTGTGGTAATTGAGCCCCTGACACCATCAGTCTCCATAAGAATAGACCCTTTGACCTCTCAAACAGGTGAGGCTGAGTGATTCTATGAGATAGTTTAGCCCCCAAAGGCCCAGAGTCGGTGTTCAACAAGTGAATCATTATTGGATAGCCGAGGAGGCCAGGCTGGAATGTCTCCCTGGCCCTGAGGTATTGTCTGCCATGGTAGAGCCGTATAACTCATGGCTTCTTCCCACGTAGGGCACTGGACCAGCAGCTGCCATGTTGGGCCCCGTAGCCTTTGCTCTATGGAAGCCTTCAGAGGCCCACAGGGGCCCTTTTGGCGCTGGTGCCTGGTTGGAGATTTCAGTATTTCCTTCCTTAGGACTCCTAGGACAAAACCAAGGAGACAAGCAGGCTGGCTCTGGGTATTCCGGCGGCTAAACTTGGGAAAGGCGCAGACTCCTCACAAGCCAGCAGGCGAGCTGCAAATACCAAGTGGGAACAGGCTGCGGGCCATGGTTTCGGTTAGTAAAGGGCAGTCTTCACAGGCCAGCACTCGAGAAGCAGCTGAGGCTTTCTCTCGGCCCCGGCCCCAGATCTGAAAGGCATTCATGGAAAAGGGCAGTGCCTTCAAATACCAAGGACAAGTCAATACCGACTTCAATGATCTACCCCATGGCTTCCTTCATTATCAGACTCACTTCCAGAGGAAAAAAGCGCCAGCTTTGAAGTGAGACAGAACTGAGTCCTGACCCCAGCTCTGCTTACTAACAGTGCGATCCTGGGCAGATTCGTTCCCCTGGCAGAGCTCAGTTTCCCCCATCTGTAGTGGGGGTTATGAAGATTATATAAGATAAGGCACAGGAAATCCCTGATCCATGGAGCAGCCTGGTGGTGGATATCTTTACTCAGATTTTGCCTACCTCCTACAAGGGCCAAGTTCAGGCAGCCCCAGGCCTACAAAGAGTGTGTTTTCCTTGCTGCAAACCCCTGGGTCCCTTTCCCCACTATGGCTCCCAAAAGTCTGGAAGGTGGACAGGGACAAAGGGACACGCTAGCCCCATATACCATCCTATCCAAACCTCTGCAGAGTCTTCATTCCTTGTAACTCCTGCATGGAGTACTTGTATTGAACCTGGGCTCAAAATCTTGAGCAGTGTTTCTTAACAAGGGCTGAACAGATCAGAGTTACCAAGGAACCTACTGGAAAATTCTAAGTCAGTCTAGAGCAGGGCCCGGTTGCCTCTGTGCTTTGACCGGCTGTACACCCAGTAGAGAGTCACTGAACCAAAGAAATGAAAGTCTGAGCATTCCAGACACTGAATAACAAATAGGAGTTTTGGTGTGTGTGTGTGTGTGTGTGTGTTTGAGAGGAGGGTATAGGGAAGCAGGAAGAGGAGTTACAATGATCTTTTCAGTGCCCCCAAATCCTGCCAGGCAGGAGGGGCCCACAGGAGGCCAGCCTTCCCAGCAAGAGCCCCTCTTGCCCTGGGACTGCTAACCCCTGAACACACTGCCACTTCAGAGGTAGGGTCAGCCTGGGACTGTGGGTACCCCGTTTGAAGTTTCAGATACTATCTGACCACTCAGGGCTTCCTGCTCGTGTGACATTCAGATCTACGGCTGCTGGAATAAAACCCTTCTTTCTCGCCTTTGTATTGCTTTGGAACCGGCTGCTCGAGCCAATTCACAGTGTCACCTCAGAGGCCACTCCAGGCTGTGACCCCCTGTGCTCCTGTCGCAGCCAGAATCCTGTGCTTGAAAGGAGGGCCCCCTGGGCCTCCTGTCAGGTGACTGGAGGCTCTGTCCCTGGCCACAGTCCCAGTGGGCACAGAGACCTACAAAGCCCGAATGGCCTTCAGTTACTCCCTCTTCCTCTGTTCTTGTTCAGCCGCTTTTGTTCCCTTTGCTTTCAGTTCCCAGCACCCCTTTCTCTTCGGGGAAGACTGATAAGCCCAACCTCAGGAAGCATCAGAAGCAGCCAGGGGCTGTCTCCTGGTGGGGTTACAATGCATTTCACTAAGCAGGCATCACCTTTGGCAAGAGCCCACTGGTTGCCATGACAACATGGACAGTTTGTGTCCTGGGGATATGTTGTGCCCTGGTTCTGGCTGCCCTGGGGTCCCTTGCCCCAGCTTTCTTTCCCACATCCTTTCAATAGGCTTACAGCATCCTGGCGCCAACTCACATGAGCCATTCTTTAGTTGGGAACAGCTTTGTCTCCATCAGCAAAACACTGCTGAACTTAGCTATCAAAGGAATAGATCAAGCTATTTCTCTCCTCAAAAGGCTCCAGGCTCTGTCTCTCTCAAAGCTAAGGTCCTTAGCATGGCCCACAAGGTCCTACACCATCTGGCCTCAGCTCCCACCACTCTGCCTTACCAACTTGGCCAGACACACTGACCTTCTCGCTCTTCCTCAGAAGTACCCTGCAGATGTACCTCAGGCCCTTGGCACTCACCGCTGTACTCTCTGTCCTGATTTCTGCATGCTCGTTCCCTCCCTTCATTCAGGTCTCTGCTGCCTCCTCAGAGACATCTTCCCGGCCACTCTACCTAACATAGCAGCCCTCCACCTCTTTATCCAGCTTTCTCTCCTCAAGGTGCCCTTCAGCCCCTGGCATTATATCAACTCAATTTTGGGTTGGTTTAATGTCCACCTTCCCCAGAAGACTGCCCCTTGAATGGGGAAAGCTCATTTGTTCCATCAGCGAATGAATGACCAGCCATGGATTCGAAGCTGCCTTTTCTATCTGGTAGCTTTATGGCATTGTGCAAGCTACCTGGTCACACAAGCCTTGGTCTCCTTGTCTGAAAAACACAGGTGATAATATCTGCTAGCTAGAATGACAGAAATAAATGAAGCAGCACAGAGAATAGAACCAAGTGCTTGCCCCGCAAACGGTAGCTGACATCGTCTCCCATCTTTGTGTCAGCTGCTTTCAGAGTAATGGTGTCCTTGCCCCAGGTTCCCGGACACCCACACACCTCCAAGGCACCTGCCACTGATCTGCCACGGGAGTCTGCAACATGTCCAGGGAAAAAACAGCCAGCAACGGGGCGAGGCGAGAGCCCTCTCCTGCAGATGGGCTCTGCATTCATGCCAGGGCAGCCATAGCCTTTATATGGGAGACCAAGTCCTCTTGGCCTCCACCAGGCTGGGTGAGACGCCCCTGGGTGGATCCAGTAGCCCTGCCTTCACCCGCCTCCAGAGACCTCTCACGGAGTGCGGCTGAAGGCTGCCCAGCCCGCCACTATAGAGGAGGGTCTTCACGGATTTTCTCAGGGGTTTCCTTGGTGTGGAGCCAAAAAGTGTTGAAAGGAGGAAGAAGATTCACAGCTCTTCTTTTTCGACAGGCTGGAAGATATGTTTGCTCATTTCTGAAGCTGTTACGAGACGACAAAACATTGTGTCCATTTCAAGTCCTACCGTTAACAGTGTGATGGGAAGATACTATCTTCAGTTGATCACATCTGACGTTTTTCAGAGGGCAAGGGCCGGTACACACGTATGGCATTGAGTGTGTGCTACAGGCGGAGCCTAAACAAAGCACAGGGGAGATACAAAGAACAGAGGGACCAATCCCCGCCCTCCAGGGGCTTCCGGGCCTCTGCCTGGGGGAGCTTGGCCAACGCGCGAACGGGCAGCCAGCTCCTCAGGGCTGGAGGGCACTGCACCAGCAGGGGTGATAGGTCGTCTTCAGTTGGCGAGCCTAATGGTATCTGCATCTCCTGTGTTTAGGTGATGGAGTAAGACCCTTGTCCGGTGGGTTTACAAGAGACAGTTGTCACCTGACACAAGGGAGAGGGGGTATCAGGTGCCTGGAAGATAAAGGACAGACTCCTGATCTGCTTAGCATATTTATCAAGGAGTTAGATAGTGACATAAAAGGCAGCCAAAAGGGAAAGAATAAAGGCACGGCAGAATGAGGACCTCTCAGAAGGCTAACCCCCCAATAGATGGGAAGTGTTGCGTTTAGGATCAAAAGGACAGTCACGCTGAAATAGGAGGTGTTTTGACAACTACTCACAAAAAATGTGAGTCTTTAACCACAAGCTTAATAGAGGCCGGTGACAAACTGACATGGCCATGACAATGACAGAGCTGCTGAAGAACAAAAACGGCGCTGGGGAGGCTGCCTGATGTAAGCATTCAGCTCTTGAGAACCAGAAAAATTTGAGTTCAGATCCCATCTCTGCTTCTTAGTAGCTGTGTGACTTTGGGTTACTCACAGCCCTCTCTGAGCCTCAGAATCTAACTGAAATGAGACGGTAAGACCCTCCTGGTTATATTGAGAATTCATAATCAGGTGAGCAGGGCACCAGCCCAGTGCCGGAGAGAACTTGGCAGCACTTAGCATAAAGCAGGCATTCGATAAATGGTCACTGTTAGTAATTTACCTGCTATAGAAATATAGAATGTACATTTTTCACAGCTTGGAGGGCCATTCTGTACCATGTCCCTTTCAGACCTATCTAGAGTATTATGTCCAGATTTAGACTGTGATCCTTAAGATTAGTTAGAAAGCAACCGTGTCACTGAGTCCTTAGGTGAGGGAACTGGGCAGAGTCCGCCTGTGAATAAAGCTCCCGATACATGGTTTTTACGTAATGTTGTTGTTGTTGTTGCTGTTGTTAAAATCTCTAAAGAACCATCAAATTAAGAAGGGAGACATGCTATGCTGCTCCAAAGATCCAAAGTAGGGGGAAAAAGAAGTTAGAGGGGCAGGTCTCAGCTCAAAGTAAGAGGAAACAGTGCTGCGCACAATGAAATGGGTTACCGTGCAAAGCGGTAAGCTCCCCACCACCGGAAGTGTTTGGGCAGAAAGCAGATGACCATCTGTCAGAAATGTTAACAGAAGGAATTTCTGAATCCACGGCCCTTCCAAACAAACAAAACCGGATTTGGATCCAGGTTCCTGAAGTTAGCCTGGCCAAGTCAACCTCTTTGAACCTCTGTGCCCTTCTCTCTGCAAAATGGAAGCAATAATGCTTCAAATGAGTACTAGAAGGATTCAGTCTGGAGCGCCTGGGTGGCTCAGTCAATTGAGCGTCTGACTTTGGCTCAGGGTCATGATCTCACGGTTCGTGGTTTCGAGCCCCGAGTCGGGCTCTGTGCTGACAGCTCAGAGCCTGGAGCCTGCTTCAGACTCTGTGTGTGAGTTTTTCTGTCTGCCCCTCTCCCGCTCGCACTCTCTCTCTGTCTCTCAAAAATAAACATTTAAAAAAAATTAGAAGGATTCAGTCTGATCATGTCCAGAAAGCACCCAGCCCAAAATAGATTCTTCCCTACGTGGAGTAAGAAGCAGAGTGGTCCGACTTCCAAGACACCTTCCGTGAGGCTAGGAAGTACAGAGCAGCCGCAGAGACCCCTGGGAGGGTGAACAGACCCCACCCACCAGGCTAGAAGAGGCCGGGCTCCAGAGGAGCACACTAGCCAGAGCGGGCAACTCTGTAGCAGTGGTCGGCATGCATAGGAACACAACCGTCACCAAGGCCTCGGTAGGGTCCTGTTGCCCCGGCTCATGGGCAGGGCATCCGAGCCTGTTCTCAGCTCTGGCTGCATGTCAGCACTGCTTGGGCGAATCAGGCTTGGGAACCTCGGCTTTGGAGGGAAATCCAACACAGGGGACATGATTTGAGGCTATGAGATCCTCAGCACCTCAATTGGTGTGAAGACAGATGTGACAGATGTGAGACAGTTTAGTGATGTCTTCTTGGTTTCTGAGGGGCTCTCTAGCAGAGGATGGGAAAATGCTATTTTGCATCTTCCCTGGGGATTTAAGAGGAAACAAGTGAACTCAATAGTAAAACGATTAGTAGCAATGTAAGGCCCAATTGTCTTCCAGTGACAGATGTTGGACTGTGGGAGGGACAGCTGAAATAGTCATGGAAACCTCTCCTCCGAGGCTTTCGCCAAGCAGATATTGCCACTGAAAGGAGGGGGCTGCAGCAGACTCCCATCCAAAGGCCCCAGAAAGTACTCACAGAGGTACTTTCACCTTGAGATGCACTTTACTTTGTCCTCTGCCCTAAATATCACACTCCTCCTTTTACATTTCTTCCTTGTTGGAGTAACCCATTGGCATCTTTCTTCCACAGGCATCTCAGAAAACGTAGCCATGCCTTCTATGCCAGACTTGCTGGAAGAAAAGCTTCGATCACAACTGGAGGAAGAAAAGATAAGGTACCCACTTTTTCACCCCCACACACCCTGACCCCAGCCTCCTAAAGCTCTCGGGGACGACCCATGTGCCGCCCGGGGCCAGGCCGAGTGGCCACTCCCCAGCCCAGGTCTGGAGCTGCTCTGGGAAGTGGGTCCAGTAGTTGAGTCCTCAAATAGCTGGAGGGAGTGCTGCCTTTGAGCAGACAGATGTGGGATGCAGAAACCACAGGCAGGATGAGGTTGGAATCGGGAGCAGAAAGCCTAGCTGGGCCCTGGAGCCAGTAGAGAGGTTGACTTGGCACCTTGACCAGCCTGAGGTCCCAGACTGCATGCAGCTCACTAGTCTTATCTGCTGCTGCCATCTAGGGGAGTCAGGAAGTATGACCACGGAGGTCTTCCACAGGCCGATCTACCCCTCTTTCCTCCTGAGGCTCCTTATCTGCGGGGCGTCCTGAGAACATCACACCCTCTTGCAGCCATTTAGGGTACCAAAATGATCTCACTAACAGAGGAAGGAACCTCCAGCATAAACAGACGCGTGGCCGTCACTGATACTTAGCATGGCCACAGAATGTCATGCAACACTCCAGTCCAACGTTGTAGTTCATGCATTCATTTACACGTTCGACAGATGCTTGCTCTCTCCTCCCTGCCATGGGGAGGCCCTGGGGAGAGCAAACAAGGCACTTTCCCAGCCCTCGAGGAGCCTATGGTGTCATTATGACATGCCACCGGGTCACTCTGGCCTCCCCACCCCCGACACATCCCTGCCACCCAAGACTTGGGGAGGACAAAGCCCCACTCTGAGCCCCCAGACTACTCCTCATGACTGCACTGTGTGTCCTGCCAGCATCCTCCCTCCCGAAAGCCTTGTGCTGCCCTCCCACACCTGCCAGTGTGGATTTGCCCCTGGGTTATCCTCTTTCTCCCTCACTCTGTTTATTTTTCCCAGTTTCTTCCCAACCCACTCTCCTGGTGGCTTTACTCCACTCTGTGTTGTCCCCTTGGTCCACATTTCCTGCCTCAGGGTCATCTCAGGAGCCAAGATATGTTGGCAGTTGGGCTATTTCCTGTTGGACAACTTCTGATTCGTTGTCGCATGCCCCAAACTTATATACGCAGTGACGAATGTATTGTAACTTTCGCACTTCAGCGTGAAGGTGAACCAGCGCAAGAGTGTGGTGGTTGAGACTGTGGTTTCCAGAGCCAGATGGCCTGGATTCAAATCCTGGCCCTCTGTTTATTAGCCCCCTGCCACAGAGCAAGTTATGTAACCTCTCCTTGCCTCAGGTTCCAAATCTGTAAAGTGGAGCATCTTCTTCATGGGACCAAGACGAGGTCTGAATGCGTTTATATGTCGAGTGCCTAGAGGAATGCCTGCCCCTTAGTAAGTGCTCAGTAATGGTAGATATCCTTCTGGAAGGAGGGGGTAGTCATCTCATACACAGAGCCCGTGGGCCCGCTGGACAAAAACACCTGGCTGTGCTTCTCTCTGATGGACTCAAGCCCTGGCCCTGGGCCCCGGCCTCCGTGGGCTCCTCTGGGTCCCGGCTCCTAGCACCAGAGCGGCACCGCCAGATCCTCAGGCTCAGGCCCTGCAGCAACACTCCGTGGGCGGCCCTTCCTCCCGCCAGTGACTGTCAAGGCTCTTCCCTGATTCCACTGTAGGTATAAAATGATGTTCACACGCCTGAAGGCCCTGAAGGTGGAGATCGAGCACTTGCAGCTGCTCATGGACAAAGCCAAGGTGAAGTTGCAGAAGGAGTTTGAAGCCTGGTGGGCTGAGGAAGCCACCAGCCTGCAGGTATTAGCAGCACCCCCCACCACCGCCCCAGAGCCTGCCCCACTCCTGTGGCCTGGGGAATGTTAGGGCCGCTGGGGAGGGGTTGTCGGAGGCAGGCCCACGTGCTCTCAGCCTTGGCTCAGGAGACAGGTGCTCATCTTAGTAAGGAGGAGTGCACATGGTCAGGGGCCCACCGTCCCTGTGCCCTGGTGCCTGCCACATAGAAAGGTGGGCCATGGAAAGTGAGCCCAAACCGGTGGACCTGCCACTGTCACTTTGTGTAATGTTCCCCCACGACACCATATTGACAGCGTTGACTGTTTTTTATTACAGTCATATGCAAGAAAGCCTTGGTTTGCGAGCAAAATTCATTCTGGAAACATGCTTGTAATCCAAAAGCACTCGTATATCAAAGCAAATTTCAAGAACCACTGGCTCAGTTGTGATCATGTGACATTCGGCTTACGTACTACATGTATTACAAGACACCGCTTGTCAAGTTAAAATTTATTAGGAATGTTTGCTAGGCTTGTGGAACCCTAGCAGAACAAGTTACTCTCAATCCAAGGTTTTATTGTATGTATGTATGTGTTTATACATACATGTGTATATGTAAACATATATTTCTATAATTTATGTGGAAGTTATAGAAATTTTGGAAAATAGAGAAAAGCACAAAGAGATAAAAATCACCATAACCCCACCATTTAAGGATAACCAATATTATCATGTTGGATTATATTACTTTTTTCTCCTATGCATATATTTCCATATGTTTTTTTTTTTTTAAGTTAATTTATTTACCTTGAGTCTGGGAAGGGGCAGAGAAAGAGAGAGAGAGAGAGAGAGAGAGAGAGAATCCCAAGCAGGCTCCATGCTGTCAGCACAGAGCCCAACGCAGGGCTGGATCCCACGAACCATGAGATCATGACCTGAGCTGAAATCAAGAGTCAGACGCTTAACAGACTGAGCCACCCAGGCGCCCCTCCATATGTTTTTATAAAAATAGAATCATACTGGTCTTCAAGTGTCACAAACACCTTTTGTTCTGGGACTTCACGGCACAGCATGACTGCTCTTTCACGTTCTTGTTCTACATCATTCTCATGGCTGTCACGGTTCCATCATATGAATTTATTTTAATCCACTTAATCTTTGATCGTTTAGTGTTTAGGTTGTGTCTAGTTTTGCACTGGAAGCCTGTTTGTAGATAAATGTTTGCATATTTGCTAGACAGATTCCTGGAAGCTCCCTATAATATTGTGAAGGCCAAGATAACAAGTTAGGAAGCGTTAATACAAACGCCCAGTTCCAGTTGTCCTCCTGTAAGTCCTCAGCTCTGGTATAACGGAGGCGGCTGGCGGATCTCTCAGAGATCATCTAACAGCTGACCCCTTCATTTCAAGGACAAGGAAACTGAGAGCCTGAGAAGTTATTTGGTCAAAGACACACGGCCAAGTAGCCATGTTACCACACAATAGAGAAGAATATTTGGATAAAACTTAATATACAAGATGACAAAGAAAACCAGTAAGACTGAAATAAAGTTGTCAAAATATTTTTAAAACAAAGTTATGGTATAAAAACATGTATACCACTTTACGAATGTTAATAAGGTACATTTATTAATATTTAACATAATTTCAAAGTAGTGATGAACACAGTATTTCAGTATTTCTGCCACAGTGTAATATGATATGAAAATATCTTGTGATTTCTAACCGGTGATGAAGTCACTGATGTTACATATACTACTATGGTTTGTTGCCTACATTGTATCATTGAAAGACATGCTAGATTTCAGGTAGAATTTAGGAAAAATAAAAATGTCATTGATTCCCATCCACGTTCGCAGCACCCCTGGGTCCTGTCTGTTCTCCAGTTAAGACCCCTTCGTGGTGAGGCCATCAGCCACTGCTGGTGCCCAAGGGAGGTTAGCCACTGAACGGATGGTGAGGGTGATCCCGTGTGACTCAGGAAGTGTCCGGGCAAGGCTGATGGATTCAGACAGCGTATTTTGTTCACATAGGCAGCAAAAGCCGGAGTAGCCAAAGATGTCAGCTCAGTGTATCCTCTGCCCCACAGGGTGTCACTGAAACACAATGGACCAGATGACTGCAGTAGGGCTGATGGGGCACCCTGTTGCTGAAGAGTTAATTCTATGCTGCCGTTAGGCAGTTTTATAGCCTGCAGATGTACGCTGAGTGGAGCAAGGCAGAAAGCCTTAAACCTCATCAGAACATGGGAGGTGATGAGAAACGGTCCCATGACCACCCCCCAGGGAGATAGGAAGGCAAGTGGGAAATAGCCTTGTAGCAGCTGCTCATGAGCCTGCTATGCTGTCAGGTTCTGGGAGAATCACGGGGCATTCTGCCAAGATTCAGAGAAGCCACAGTTGAGGCCTTGCTCTCCAGCCCCGTGTGGAGACATGCAAGGTTGCCAGGGCACCATGGTGGAGCTGTTCCTCTACAGGAGGTGCTCAGTGGATTTCTCCTGCCTCTGCGAGCATCTCTTTGGGACAAGGGGAAGCAAAACCAGAGAGGACTTCTGGAGAATTGTCAGATTGCATGTTAAACACTTTTTCCTGACTACAAGTAAATAATACAGGCTCAAAGTGGAAGGCTTAGCACAGAAAAGGGCAAAGAATAAATCAGACATTACCCATAATCCTGCCACCCAGAGATAATATTTTGATGCCCATCAGTATAGTGATCACAATGTCTAGATTAATTGTTTCCCCCACACATGTTGTATATAGAAACTTATAGAACTAGCTTTTTCACCTTAAGAAATACATCAAAGACATTTTCCCATGTCATCAGCTTCAAGCTAATACTGTGAAACTCCTTGGGCCAACAGGTAAATTCTCCAGCAGTGAATTCCCTCAATCACATGAAGCCCTTTCCCCAGACACCTGAGTCCCAGCGTGAAAGGTCTCAGCTTCTCTGTAACCAAAGGTAAGGAGTGAGGCTGAAGAAAAGTTTCCCTGCCTCTCCTCAACCTGTTCTTGCTCCCCTGCGTAGGGGTCTCCAGAGGCTGCCTGATTCGCCATGGTGAATCGCTCGTACTGTTACACTAGCTGCAGATACTCAAGCCAGTGGTTCCAGGAGTGTGTGACCAAAGCCTGTTGAGCACACCTCCTCAGTCCTTTTCCCCTGACCTGGCAGCCAGCAGACCTACTGCCATGGTGACAAGAGACAAGCGCTTTCATTGTACGAGCCCTGGTCCTGCCCCCTGAGTAGGAAGAAGGGGTTGGAAGTAGGTGGAAGGGAGAGTTTGGGAGAGAGTGGGGGGGACTGGAAAGGAGGGGGATATTGGTGGTAGGCCAGTCAGGATACAGAGGAGCTCTGCTAAAAGACTGTCCTTGCACAGATTCAGGAGAGAGGTGGGCGGCCTCCCAGGAGGATGGCCTGCACATGAGGACAACCAGGAGCCAGTTTCCCTGAAAGCCGGCATGATCCAGCAGGGACTCCACTTCCCCCCACACCACCTTCTGAAGGCAGCTTCCTTCTCATGCCACCCACGTTATTATCTCTTTGCAACCACACAACTCGGGGGGTAGAGCCAGTGACGCATGCCTCGGCCATCCTCTGTCCCCCAGAGAGATCTGCTGTCAGGACAGAGGCCAGGGCAGCCTGCGTGGGGTGTCGGCCTGTGCCACCAAGGAGCAGTCCTGTGACTCGGATTGAATAGGAGCTGAGCTCTTAGGTTGGAAAATGTGAAATAGAGCTTTCACTCTACTTGACTGGGGTGGGAGGGGCGTTATGCCAGACATTACCCTTAATATGATGTTATGAGAATGGCATTTTACCTCTGTGGTCCTCTCGAAATCCCATCGCCCCAGTCCAGTCATGAGGAAAACATCATGTAAGTCTCGACTGGGGGACACGCTGCAGAATACCCAACCAGTCCTCCTCAAAACTGTCAAGGTCATCAAAAACAAGAAAAATGTAAGACACTGTCACAGGCAAGGGGAGCCTAAGGAGGCATGACAGCAAAATGTAATATGCTAGCCTGGATGGGATCCTAGGTCCAAAAAAAACACACTAGGTAGAAATTAAGAAAATGCAAATAAAGTATGGACTTTAATTAATGATAATTATCAGCATTATTTCATTAGTGTGATAAGTATCAGCATTGTTTCACTAGTTGTGACAAATGTACCATACCAGTGTAAGGTTGTATAATAAGGGCAAGTGGGTGTGAGGTACATGGTAACTCTTTGTACTATCTTTGCAGATTTTCTGTAAGCCTAAAACTATTCTTTTGTTGTTGTTTTCAAGTATGGTTGACACACATTATTACATTACTTCATGGCTATTGAGCCAGGAAACCACATAAAGGGAACTTAAATGTGTATTACTAAGTGAAAGAAGCAATCTGAAAAGGCTACCTAATGTGCAATTCCAATGTGACATTCTGGAAAGGGCAAAACTATGGAGACAGTAAAAGAACTAGTAATTGTCAGGGTGAGAGGGGAGAGGTGGAAAGGATGAATGGGGGAACACTAGAGATTTTTAAGGCAGCAAAACATATGGGAATATGATATTATGCATTTGTTAAAATCTGTAGAACTGTACAACAGAAAGAGTGAACCCCCTGGTAAACAAACTGTGGCCTTGAGTTAATAACATTGTATCTATATTGGTTCATCAGTTGTAACAGATGTCCAACACTCATACAAGACGTTAATAATACAGGAAACTACAAGATGGGAGAGGGGGGCTATATGGGAAGTCTGCACCATCTTCTCAATTCTCTGTAAACCTAAAACTTCTCCAAAAACCTGCCCATTAATTTAATATTCTTTAAAAAGGCAGCATAGATAGACTTGCTCTACATCAATACAGACAGCTTAGCATTAGCGTCCTATACTGGCCCTCTCTGCATTCACTTGGGTACCTGCCAAACTCTGGAGCACTTGAGTTTGCAACCCCTGTATAGCTGTCTCCTTCTCCTGAAACTTCTGGATTCCACAGAGCATGTTGGAAAAACATTGGCCCATCCAAGAGGACAGGGCTTTCCCTGGTTAATGCTCTGGCTCAGTCCTGAGTCTGTCATGTATCCCACACAACACCAAGCTCTCGTCCCAGTGATGAGGCTCAGAACCCCTTGTTGTTTCCCCAGCCTCTTTTCTAGATCTCTTGCATAGTTCCTTACTGGTAGAAATACCCTGCCTAGCAAGTAGGAAGCTCCATCTCTAAGTTTTCTTTTGTTTCAAAGACAATGAAGTGTGTGTGTGTGTGTGTGTGTGTGTGTGTGTGTGAAGGCCCAATACACACACTCCAAGGGCTATACAGTAGAAATAGACCATGCCTGCCAAATGAAATTCACAACTCTGAATTTCAAAGTAAAGTTCACCCATGGAAGCTTTTCTCAAAATCTTGTTCGCAGAACTCTACCCCAGGCCCCTTTGATGACTGCTCACAGGAGGGTCTTTGGGGAGATGGCCCAGGTAGGCCTTGGAATATCAGGCCCTGTCATCTCTGGTGGCAGCCAGTGCTCTGGTTTGACCTCTAAACCTCAGCAGAAATAACCAAATATCCTGAACAGAATTTGCTAAGACACCTCAACTGTGAGTGGTTGGCACCCCTAAATTCCATCCCACACTGCAGTTCAGATACCAAAAATTATAGGCAGAAAGTTTCCAATAGGTGAGAGGAAAGGTCCCTGTTATTGACTGGAAAGGGAGCGGTCTGGGGGCTCCACCTTTGACAAGGAAATCACTGCCACATGCTTTCTAATGCTGACAGAAAAGAGCTCACAGGCTCTAGCAGGGGTGAGGTGGGGAGGAGACCCTGTGCCCGGGTCATGGTTCCTCAGATATTCTCTGCAAACCTCCAGCAGTGCAGGATTAGTCGTTGATGTCCTTAAGTTCTCTGAGGAGACAGCATTAGCTTTCTTCTCTCACAGGAATAATATCCTGTCGTTTCCAGGAACCCTGTAGGCCAGGCACTGAGCAAATGTGCCACATACATACTATCATTGTCCCCATTTTACAGATGAGAACACCCGGGCTCTGAGAGCTCAGTTCACTTGCTCAGGGTCGCCCAGCTAGTCAGTGGTAAGGCAGGATTGGAACCCAGGCCTGTCGGCGTCCAGCCACCCTGCTCACTCCTCACATCAATGACTGCCCTTGAGGGGCACTCGCAGGAGGCGGCAGTTTCCAGCCCATATGCTGTGCTATTTCATTCAACCGTGCTTTCTTTAGGTTCTGCGAAATGCCAGGTCCTCCTCCTTGGGCTCTCCCCTCTTTGTGTGCCCACGGCCTGATCTGCCCAAGGGGCCAGGATTTTCAAAAGGCAAATGTACACTTGCTCACAAAGCCAACCTCTGACTGGAAAACCAGAACTCCCTGCCGTCTGCCTTCACCATTTCTGTCGAGAAACCCTGAATTCAACCCCTCGTTTAACTAGCAGGCACAGAAAGGGAAAGGGGTTGTTTAACTCTGTGGTTGGCAACACGAAGATTACCCAGTAGTCCTGAACTCCAGGCTCCGTTCTTCCCACCTCCCTCCCCCCTGCGCTCTCCCCACCTCCTCTCCCCTCTCTGCTTCACTCCTGCACTGCATTCTTCTCCATCCCTTTCTTCCACTTTCTCTCCCTGCCCACCTGTATCCCCACCCTACATTCCCCTTCTCCCTCTTTTTTTCTTTTTGCCTTCCTGTCTATGCTGCTTTCCCCTTCTCCCTTGGTCTCCATCAGCCAAGGCTGCCTCTCTGTATTGCTTGTCCATTTGTCCCCCTGCCACCAGCCTTTACCTCCCAGCTTCTGTGAGAGAGTGCCCGCCATGGAAGAAGTCTAAGAATCAGCCACTGGGCAGGGCTTCCTAGAATCTTCTTGGGGGAACCACTATAAGAATCATGCCCCCCTTCCAGTAGTAGGGCCTTGGCATCCCTGGATATTCCTTTTCCTTAGGTGTTCCAATTGAAGATGATCCCTGGATGTGCCTGCCAAGACACCCTTAGCCCTGAAGCTCCAACCCGTAATTTCAGAGGTGTGCATCAGATGAGACCGCTGGTCACCTGCAAGGAGTCCCTTCGGTGTAGACTTTCACAAAGGATGTCTGAGAGAAATCCTCCTTGTACTTCTTCCAATCAGCAGGACCTTGAGCAAGCAAGGCAGCTCCCCCTTGGGGATCTCCTCATCTCATCTATAAGATGCGCCGAGGTCCCTCTGACACTATCGTTCCATGCAGATAAATGCACCAGTGCCATTGAGCAGCTGCTGGGGCGAGAGCGTGAGAGTCCAGCAGGCAGTTTCCACCCGAGCTCCAGAGAGGCTGCTGTCCATGGACTCACTGCAGGCCTGGTGGGCGGTCCTCTGTTCCTCGGGTTCCGAAAGAAACTTGACCTCATCACTTCCCCAGGGATGCCCCGTGCCTGCAGGCCGATCACGCTAAATGCACAACACTCTGATTGGCAACCCAGGAGGCTTGTTATTACTACCACTTATTAATCCTTATTAGGAAAGAGGTAGTTAATTCTGATGGCTGGTGTGTTCTGTCTCCGGAAGGAATGTCAATATGAGAAACGAATGCAGTGTCAGAGGCTGGTTGGTCAGGGAAGAAAACAAAAATAACTTGCAGTGTGATCCTAAGGGTCCAGAAACTTAGCTGCGGCATCCGGGGGCCCTCGAGCAGCTTCGGGACTGGAGGAGTCCTCTCCCTCAGGAGCCCCAAGCCTTCATATTATGCCACCCTCCTGAATGGTCGAGGCAACAGGCTGGGCGACTGGGCCTCTGCAGAGGGTCCTGGATACCCCCATCTTTCCACAGTATGATCCTGACCCCTTTCTGCCCTGTCCATTGTCCACCTCTGCCCCTCTTCCACATGCTACCAGCCCTCAACAGTTTGTACCTGGATGTTCCCTGGAATCTTAAGCAAGGATCTACTGGGAATCCGTTGGGAATCCATTGAGTTAATGAGCCATTTGAGTGCCAGTGACCTGATCTGGCAAGACTGGCTACAACTTCCAAACTGACTTTGACCTGGTGTAGTCGAAGCACCTACAAAACGGAAAGCCCTCTCTCCCCTTCCGAAGGCCTGCACCAGGAACCGTTCAGAAGGAGCCCGGATCACTGGCCACTTTCTCCAAAGAAAAGCACGCAGAGCCTCTGCCACCTCATGGCTGCCTCTGGTTCTACAGTTTCTCTGACCAGACAGCACAGATCCCCGTCTCTCCCCACCGCGAGTGCAGTCTGGGATGCAGGGAAACAGGCATGGGGGTGGGACGGATTCCCAGGCTCTGATTTCCTTCCCTGTTTGTTTGACCCACAGTTTCGAACCTGTGGAGGCAGGCCCAGGGAGGACTGAGATGGGAGAGGGCTGAAGGCCGGAGCTGGGGAAGGGGCTGTACCCATGGGTGGGGCAGCAGGTTGCAGGGCCTGTGGAGTGCCTCGGACTGATGGTGCAGGCTAGGCAAATCCAGTGGCCCTGTCTAACCCTAGCCCACCTCTCAGCCCGAGTGCCCCCATCTGTAAAGGAGAGTTCCAGCCAGAGGAATTTTGAGGCCTCTCCCAGGTTGGATATGGTGTCTATGCAGGACCATCCCAGACCAGGGAGAGAATCCCATCATGCCACTGGCATCTTGGGACAGCTTTGGTGGCCGGCCTCTTCACCTCCCAAGGAGCACTGTTGGGTTCCGCTGTTTGCAACCAGGATCCAAGGCAAGGTGCGCACATTAGGCAAGCTAGTTAAATGGGCCAAACCGCACCTGCCTGAGTGGGTCAGACACCTGATGGGTCTGACTTATCATTTGGAACAAGGGGCTGTTCAGTCGGTGTGGCCAGGAGTGAGCCATGCATCCCCAGCATGTGCTTCCTCAGAACCCCACAGAGCCGGGTCCAGTTAATAAAGGATCATGGCTGAGAAACAGATTCTGATGCCTCACAGAGTCATGGGTTAGATTCATATTCTGCCACTAGCCAGCCGGTAACTTTTAGAATTTCTTTAACCTCCCTAAGCTTCCATTTCCTCATCTATATAATGAGGATAATGAGACAATTGAGAGGATTAAATGCACAGGTCTTCTGCTACGAATGTGCACTATTCTTCCAAGTTAAGGGAAGAGTGACCCTGAAGGCAAATGAGAGACCATCCTGGCTGCCTCTTCCGTTTCAAAAGTGGGAGTGGGCACTGCCCCCTCAAAAGCTGTGGGGGCAGGTCCTCCCAGCAGAACCATGAGGGCACGACCCCTGCCCAGCAGAGCCCAGCAGGACCTTTACCCAGTGGGTCCAGAAGACGGGACTGTCACCCCAGTGAATCTAGAAGGCAGAACATTGGACCCGAGAGGATTATTCTCAAGCCTTAAGTTCTCACAGAGTTTGCATTGCTAGGTTTCGAACTTGCCTGGGACCCATCACCCCTTCCTTCCTTCCTTCCTTCCTTCCTTCCTCCCTCCCTCCCTCCCTTCCTTTTCTCCCTCCCTCCCTCCTTTCCTCTCTCTCCCTTGTGGAATGGGAATGTCTAACCTATGCCTGTCCACCATTGTAGTTTGGAAACACATAACTTGTCTGCTCTCACATGTTCACAGCCAGTGAGAAATTCCACCTCAGGGTGATTCGACTTCCAGTCTCACCTGTCTCTGATTTACATGAGACTTTGGACTTTAGAGTTGATACCAGGATGAGTTAAGCCTTTGGGGGCTGCTGGGATGGAGGGAACATGTTTCACGTGTGAGAAGGACGTGAATTTGTTGGGGGTGAAGGGATGGGGGGCAGGGACAGAATGTTATAAACTGAACGCATCCTCCAAAAATTCATGTGTTGAAACCTAATCCCAGATACGATGGTATTTGGAGGTGCCTCTTTAAGTCACAAGGGTAGAGCCCTCATTGATGGGATTAGTGCCTTCGTAAGAAGAGGCCAGAGAGCTAGCTCACTCTTTTTCTGCCCTGTGAGCACACAATGAGAATTTGGCAGTCTGCCAGAAGAGGACCCTCGTGAGACCGTGGCCATGCCGCACCCTGATCCCAGACTCCCAGCCTCCAGAACTGTGAGAAACAAATCCCTGTTATCTCGTCACACCACCCCGACTAGGGTGTTCTGTGGCTGGTAAGGACCCTCTTGCTGGCTTGCAGATGGCCATGTTCTTGCCGTGTCCTCACACGGTAGAGAGAGAGATGGAGCTCTGATCTCTCTTCCTCTTCTTGTGAGGGTACCAGTACCATCATGGGGGCCCCACCCTCAGGACCTCCTCAAAACCTCATTACCTCCCAAAGGCGTCACCTCCAAATACCATCACATTGGGTGCTTGGGCTTCAACGTATGGATTTGGGGGACACAAACATTCAGTCCCTATGGCTCCTAAATACAAACCTAAATTTCTCTTCTGGAAACATCCTCTCATACCTCTTCCTTTTGTCATTTTCCTTTTGCAGTGATGTGAACGCCAGGAAAATCTTGCCCTCGCCTTGTCCCATTCCGCACAGCCGGGAGCCCAGCAGCACCAGCGCCTCCCTGGAAGACAGGTCTGTCATCTCCCTCTGATGCCTGTGACAGCCCCTGCCATGAGTGGAATGGGTCAAAATTGCCAGTGCTCTTCTCCCACATCCTGAGGAGCCCCGCGTCCAATGGCTGCACAGACACAGCCGAGGGCTGGCCTCCACCCTGACACCCCAGGAATACCCTGGAGTCTCTCACAGATACCAAGTCCCAAGGCAGAGAAGTTTTCTCCCAGGGGCCTCTGCTGCCCTGCGTGGGCAGAATTGCTCCAAGTGTCTGTGTAAATAGATATACCCAGTGCCATTGAAGGAAAGAAGAGCCAGCCCACTGGCCATTCCAACATAGCCCTGCCACAGGGTCCCCAGGCCGGGAAGGGCAGAGAGTTGACAAGCCCAGCTAGCCTCAGCCCTGTGAGCCGTTCACTCCAGACCGAACAAAGCTGTCAAGGCCTCTCCTCAGCAGTGCCCTTTATGCCTTCTGACTAGAACACCTGAGCACCCTTCTTCACCTGGCAGACCCTACTCTCCCCCCAAGCAGTCTAAGGGGTGAGGTCCAGCCATGCCCCTCCCCGAGCCCAGACAGAAGGAACAACTCCGTGCAGCCCCACGGGAGCCCTTGTCACTGACTGCAGCTGGATGCCAACACAACTACTTGTGATGGGGAACAGCCCCTTATTGTGGACAGTCCTCACTGGCTTCTGACAGAGTGGATACTATCACCTGCTGTATGAGGAAGAGGCTTGCAAGCCAGGAGGGCACTGCTTAGAATTTTCTTGTGGGGGCAGGCTGGTTATTAAATGGAAAAAGAGGAGGGAGAAAGGCACATACATTCTTAGTTTTTTAAAAGGATTTTTTGGAAATCCCACACTTCTTATAAATCTCATTGGCTGGGACCTGTTCACCTGACCACACATAGCAGCAAAGGAGGCTGGGAAATGTAGTATTTTTTTTTCCAGCCATGGCAACTTACTCAGCTAACTGTTTTTACAGAGAGAAGGGAGAATACTTATCTGCCCCAGGAACTAGCTAAGCTACGGGGGGGGGGGGGGGGGATGCACTGGGTAGACGTCCTAAAGGATGTGCCATCTAAGTTGGGTGCTGAAGGAGACATTGACACCTCAGGTGGAATGGGGTTGGTTTAGGGAAGGCGAGGGGCGGGGGCTGCACCAGAGATGGGGAAGATGCAGAGACAAAGCATATTCAACCATGCAAACGTCTCGGGGGGAGAGCAGGCTGGGGAAAGGAGACCGCCAAAGCAAAGCCATTGAGTAAGAGAATAACACTGGTACAGCCGCTCTGGAAAACAGTGTGGAGGTTCCTCCAAAAGTTAAAAATAGATCTACCCTATGACCCAGCAATAGCACTGCTAGGAATTTACCCAAGGGATACAGGAGTGCTGATGCATAGGGGCACTTGTACCCCAATGTTTGTAGCAGCACTTTCAACAATAGCCAAATTGTGGAAAGAGCCTAAATGTCCATCAACTGCCGAAAGGATAAAGAAGTGTGGTTTATATACACAATGGAGTACTACGTGGCAATGAGAAAGAATGAAATATGGCCCTTTGTAGCAATGTGGATGGAACTGGAGAGTGTTATACTAAGTGAAATAAGTCATACAGAGAAAGATACCGTATGTTTTCACTCTTATGTGGATCCTGAGAAACTTAACAGAAGACCATGGGGGAGGGGAAGGGGAAAAAAAAAGTTAGAGAGGGAGGGAGGCAAACCATTAAGAGACTCTTAAAAACTGAGAATAAACTGAGGGTTGATAGGTGGTGGGAGGGAGGGGAAAGTGGGTGATGGGCATTGAGGAGAGCACCTGTTGGGATGAGCACTGGGTGTTGTATGGAAACCAATTTGACAATAAATTTCATATTAAAAAAAAAGAGAGAGAGAGAATAACAGAAAGAAGGGCAGGGCTGAGGTGCCTGGGCGGCTTAGTCAGTTAAACATCTGACTTTGGCTCGGGTCACGATCTCACTGTTTGTGAGTTTGAGCCCCGCGTTGGGCTGTGCTGACAGCTCAGAGCCTGAAGCCTGCTTCATGTTCTGTGTCTCCCTCTCTCTCTACCCCTCCCCCATTTGCACTGTGTCTCTCCCTCTCTCTCAAACAAACATTAAAAAAAAATTGTTTTTAAAAGAAAGAAGGGCAGGGTGACTGGAGCGGAGTAGTAGCCCAGGGCCCAGATCACACATGAAAAGAGTCTGAATTTCACTCTGAGAGTGAGGAGAATCCACCAACAGGGTTAAGCCAGAGGAGGAGGATGTGATGAAAGGGTCACTGTGGCTCCTGCACAGACTGGGTGGAAGGGTCAGGAGGCAGACTGCCAGGCAGCCTCCTGGGTGAGATCCGGTTACTGAACATGGAAAGCACTTCGGAAAGGTAAGCATGGAGTTCAAATGTAAGGTGCAGTGATGTGTGACATGTGCTTGTCCTCAGCATCCCTGAGAAGCCAGCATCATCTATCCCTCTCACTGGAGACAGCCAGACTGACTCTGACATCCTGGCATTCATCAAGGCCAGACAGAGCATTCTGCAGAAGAAATGTAAGTGCACCTTCCTCCTCCTCCAGGGTCACAGGTCACCCAGCTCTGCTCACCAACCCTTGAGGGAGGTAAGGGGGAAGGCCAGAGTGAGACGTGAGCTTCCTGAATATTCCTGAAACCACAGGACTGAACTTGTGGTCCCTTCACATGTGCCTGGCCTCTGCTTCCTCCTGGAAAAAAGCTCCAGAAGACAGCATCACGAACATCAAGACAGACCCAAGGGGGTGGCGGGCCCAGGTGCTCTCGCCTTGCTTGGCAAAGCTTCCCTCCGTCCTCCGGATCTTCAGCTCCCTTTGTTCTGTGTCCCCAAAGCCATCTCTCCTTTGTCCAGCCTTCTCCATACGGGAAGGGGCTGAGTGATGGTTTGGTAACTTGAATTCCTAGCTAGAAATATCACTCTCCTATTGGAGCATGGTTCTTGCCAATGAGTTGTAGACGTAAACACCACTTGAAAGCTCAGGCCTGAGGACCCCTTTAACAGTTACAGAAGGAATACTTGTGGTGTTCCAGACAACAGGAAGAAGCAGAGAAGGCCCTTCCTGGCCTTTGTCACCCACCTCCCCCATCTTCCTCCTGGAAGCTGCCCCCTGCTATGGACAGGCCTTCTCTTCTCCTGCCTCCTTCTCCCCCAGAGACCCACAGCGATAAGACCCAAGACCCCTTACGCTGGCCCCTCGCATTTAGCCTCGTCCCAGTAAGCCAAGGCTACCAGGCAGGTTGAGTGTTGCTTTCCCATGTCAACGCCTTGGTGGATGAAATGGCAGACTCAGATCCTATAATGACTGACACCTGCTGCAGGAAGCCCACAGTCAGTTTCATGGCCAACTGTCTGCAGCTGAGACACTAGGGGTTCTGCACACGGGGATGGAACATCCCAAGTAAAGGATGGCCTTCCATGGCGTTCTGGAGGTGGGGGAGAGACAGAGAACACACCCACAAATAGAGACCATTTGAGGTGCTGGTAAGCGCTATGAAATAGCTAAAATCTATAATGTGGTAGAGAGCCACAGGGAAGACTGCCATTAACTGGGGCGGGGGCGGGGGCTCCCTGGGGAGGGGAACCTTGAACTAGTAGCTGAATAGTGAGAATGGAGTGTCCATGCAGTGTCCTGTGAGCATTCCAAGCGGAAGGAGTAGAAAGTGAACAGCCCTGGAGGGAGCTTTGCTTGGTCACAGGGTGGGAAGGAGGCCAGAGTCACTTAAGGGCTCAGCTCGAGAACAGGAGCCAAATGAACAGGCCTTGTGGGCGAGGGTAAGGGGCTTGGCTTCTATTCCTGATGTAGTGGGAAACTCACTGAAGAATTTAAGCCATGGTGCGATGTGGTCTGACCGAAACTTTGGCAAGCTGGCTCTGGCCGTTGTACACAGCAGAGGTTGTAGAGGCCCGGGATTAGCACAGTCATCTGGCTCCTGGGGAGGTCCAGGCAAGGGGTGAGGGTAGCCTGGACCTGGTGGCAGATCGGACGTGAGTCGTGAGGGCAAAGAGAGCCAGAAGGGCTCATGGGCACCTGTTCTGAGCAGCTAACAGGATGGGGATGCCATCAGCAGGAAGGCAGGGCGGAGTGGACACCAGAGGGAAGTTGCTAGGGGAATTCAGATTTCCAGCTGGCCCATTCAAGTTTCAGTAGCCCTTTGAGATCTCAGAGGAGATAAGTAGGCCCCTGAACACGAGTCTGGAGCTCAGCGGCAAGGTCTGAATGCACTGGGTGGAATCCCTGTTGAGGAGAGTAAATAGGGTTATTCTAATCGCTGACACAGACCCTTGGGGCACTCTGACATTTGGGGGTAAGCAGGAAGATCTCACCAAAGCTACTGAGAAGGCTCAGCCAGGGCGAGAGAAGAGACAGCAGGGGAGCGAGTGTGGCCTCAGGCAGGCCTGCAGGGGAACGTGGTCCAGGGGAGAGGGGTGGTAGAGCCCAGGGCTGCTGGAAGGCTAAGCAAGAATGGGATGCTGCCTGGTGGCCACTTTGCATGTCATGATGGCCCTGGACAAGTGCCCTGTGGACGGGGACCTGGGAGAATAAAGGGGCCATTGCAGTGGTTGAGGAAAGAAAAGAAGGAGCAAAAGTAGAGATAGTGAGTGGGGACAGCTGACCCAAGGGCTTGGCTGGGAGGAGGGGCAGTTGGGAGGCTGGGGCTGAAGGGAGGCAGTGGTTGTGAAGACGCACTTACGTGCTGAGAGGAATGGTCCAGGAGAAGAAAGGAGGCTGATGGTAGGGAAAAGAGGGCCAAGCCTGCAGGGGAAACTCTTGGAGGAAGGAGAGGGCATGGCGTCCAGAACATATGTGGAGGAAGAAACCCTCCCCTGGAACAAATGCATTGAAATCAGCCATCATCCATCCCTTTAAAGAAGTCTACACGTCAGCAACGTTGTTCGGTTGTGTTTACCCAGGTTTTGCCCACATAAAGACACTATTTCCAACCCTCTCTGACAAGAAGAGGCATAAACCCAAGGTCTGTGTCAAGATGGCGTCCTCCTGCTAATGCCATTGCCCAGATGGTACAGAAAACTGTACTGAAAGGTGGGGTGCTCTGAGTGTACAGAGCCAAGAGTCTGATCCCCCTTTTGACAGGAGGGGAAACTGAGGCACACAGAGGCTGAATAACTTGCCCAGCTAACAAATGGCAGAGCTAGGATAACCCAGCTTTTCTGTGCTCTCCAGTTGGCCATGCTGTCTTGAAAAGTCACTCTGTGGTCGGTCGGGTGTTTGTCTCTTGGCCTCTACCCGCCCTGCAGCTGGGAGCTTTGTTCTCCAAACAAATAGCAGCCTGGAAGTAATTCATCAAAACAAAAGTTCAGGGGTTCAATTTTTATTCTCAAGGGGAGAAAAAATATTCTTGGGTTCTTAGTGGTTGTGTGGCTGCAAAGGAAGCTGAAGAAGGGTGACAAGGGTTCCACCAGGTCAGGGCCAGAGGGCCAGCAGGTGCGGCCTCCCCCAACGTGCGGCAGATGGCCAGGCCCCACCACGCAGCACTTTCCACACAGCCCACTTATCAGGCCTCCCTGTCAGGCAAACATGCAGGCCGGGCCCCAGGCACCTTCCCCAGCCAAAGCAAACACTTCCCTCTCCCCTGCCCTGGGCTCCCTCTGCTCTTAATTTAGTGGCGCTGTCTGTCTGGGCTTCTTCAGGAGTGCTCATTATGGGGAATTTGTGACTATCAGCCTAAGAGCAGGAGCCCAGAGAGGGTGATTTAACGTAAGCCTCGCCCGCCACCTCACACACTTCACCAAGGGCCAGGATGAATCTAGTTGATTTAGGATTCATGGAAAAGCTGTGGAACGTTTAAATCCCTGCCAGGGGCACGTGTGGACAGGTATATATCCCCCGTATGGGGCGTTCGTCATCCACGGTGTCAAATCTGCTGTTTCCAACTGCCAAGGATGGCTTTAAAATCTGAGAAAATGAGGTTAACCCCTTTCTAGAGTGCTTTTTAATAAAACCTTCCTTAATCCCTGAGTTTGGAAGTGTTTCCATCTGGACAGGAACCTTGGTGTGACCCCCTTGCCCTCTTCTCCAGCCGGGGCCAGGCGGAGCCTCTGCGGAGTGCCTCAGAGGCTCCTGCCAGCCTGGACTCCGCCGTCCCCACTGCGAGAAACCCTCCAGCTCCCCACCGGGCAGTATCCATCCCAGGAAAATGGAAAGGCCCCAGAACTGGGAGGAAGGAGGCCTAAACGCGGGCCTCCTTGACTCAGCGCTGTGGGCCTTAGGCAGGTCACTGCCCCCGCCTTCACACATCTGCCACGTTCAGATTCCCCCTTCGTCAAGGTGGCCAGCCTCTCCTGAGATAATGTCCATAAAGGTCCCTCATAAACAGCCAAGCGCCAGGGAGCTGTTAGCGGGGAAACTGGCCTCTGGTGGGAACTGGCCCAACAGGGTGAGGAGTGATTTCCTTTCAATGGTTTCTCTGTAGCCGTACCCTCCAGTCTGGGAACCTACAGTCACAAAATCCCAGTACAGACTGACAGCTCCATTGCTTCACTGGGGTTCGTCAAGTAAAGAAATGGCACCTTTTCTGTGGGGTTGAGGTCTGGGTCTGCGTGGCACTCAGCCCTGCTCTGTGGCGCTCCTTCTCAGCCCCGCCCCTGCCCCGGTCACCACTGCAGGCAAGCGTATGTGGGATGCAGTGACAGTCCAGGGCGGGAGCCGGCTCAGACCCTCTGCTCCTCACCACTGGCAGTGCTAACCCATCCTGGCCCAGGCTGCGCATCAGCGGTGCAGGGGAAACACCGGAGCCAGGACATGCTCAGCAGCCCCATGCCTGCTGGTCCCCAGGACCTGCCCTCACCATCCTTGGAACAGAGAGCCCACAAAGCAGTGGGTTTCAGCCCTGCTCTTCATTGGTGTCACCTGGTCCCCTACCACCACCACGAGATTCTGATTTAATCTGTCCTGGGAGTGGCCTGCGATTTCTAAAGGTCCCCCCACCCCCAGGGGTTTCCAGTGCTCAGCAGAGCTGGGAACCGTGGGTCCAGAGTGACTGGAACACATCCCCTTCACATGCACCGGTGTGCCTGGTGTCCTTCCTTCCCGCTCTAAGATTCATCTAGAACAGCTAGGAATGTCTGAAAAGTAAGGACCATCTTCACTTAATTAAACAGCCTGGGGTCTTGCACTCAGAGTTAGATCTGAAGGACCAAGGGCTCGTAGCCTTGAATCGTTTTCAACCTCTCCCTCGCTGCCACCTCCCACATTCAGTGCAGCACAGAGATTTACTGGTTCTCCCTCAGCGACGTCAGGCAGACCATGCCCACACTCCCCACCCGCTGCCAGGTCCCCGTGCCCACACGCAGATGGCCGCGGCCACCCCACTCCTCAATCTCTCTGCCCCCTGCAGGTGTCTTAAACAGTGTTCCCAAGCCCTTCTGCTCTAATTATGAGAGCCAGACTTTAAGCAAATTAACTATGTCACTCATACCATTTCTTCTCACACGTTAATGTGCCAGTAAATCTAGGGGTTTTGTTAAAGTGCAGATTCTGGTCCTGGAAGTCTGGGTGGGGTCTTTGATTCGGCACTTCTTAACAAGCTCCCTGGAGATGCCAATGCTGCTGATCCACGGAGCACACTCGGAGAAGCAAGGAGCCCTGCCAGCCCCCTTTCCTCTACCAGACACCTCATCTGCTCCGTCCACCTGGGTATTTGGAAAGTAAGGCCCAGAGAACCAACACGATTTGCCCAGTCGCACCACAGGTTGGGGACCATGCTGGCTAGTCCTCAGGGGCCCTTCTCCCTCCCTGTCCAGCCGTGGGAGGTGACAGGATGGGCCATGGTGGTCAGGCAGAATATAATGAATAGAAGGACCAAAAAGAGAATCTCTTGGAGAATTTGGTGTCAGTGGGGCTGGACAATGACTGTTGGTCCTGGCTCAGGGAGACGGCAAAGGAGGCTGCATCCTTCATTGCTGGGGGAATAAATGCAACCCCCAGGAGTCCGGGCACTGAGACCCAAGGGGAGTGGCCTGCCGCCGCCTCCCCATGCGCTTCAATCAGGGACAAATCAGTGCCCCCACGCACAGCCTAACCAAGACATCCTGTCTCCTTTCAGGTTTCCAGTAAGCATCCGGCCATGCACTGTGGCAGCAAGAATGGAGTACAGATGAAGGAAGGCATCTCTTCTCACTCGCCCTGGCTTCAGATGTGATCTGTGGGCTGCTGGGAGCAACTAGTGATTTGGGTTCCCATAGAGGGGGCTGTGTTTCCTTAAGGATGGTGTCCTGGAGGCTGCCAGTGAGGCTGGGGCCAGAGCTTCTGGCACCATCCTTGCTGTGGGTACTGGGGCTGTTGGCCGGACCAGGCAATGCCGGGGTGCTAGTGGTTATATAAGGGCTTCTGCTCACTCTTGTAGTGGCCGATTTTAAACCTTGGAGATTATGAAATAGTACCATCATAATGCAGTGGCAGGGGAGGCTCATGCTGGTAGAATACGGGAGAAATGATCATCTGTTATTTTTAGCTACCTACCAGCCCGCTCTCTGCCCTACCCCCTGGTTTAGGAGCCCAGGAATGGCTGGGGCAAGCCAGGCAGGACGTTGGAGCCAAAGACAAAGCAGTGGAGTGCAAAGCATCTTGATGGCCAGTCCTGATCTCCCAAACCAAACCTTCTGCCATTGCCCTCATGGCCCAGATGACCCATAGGCAGTGCCTGAATCAGCCATATTTCTAAAGAGTCACCCACCCTGCAGGGTCCAAGGACATCGTTGCACCCTAGGAGCTGTGGATGGCTCCCAGGAGCTCTGCAGAGAGCTTGAGAGGAGCGGTGTGGGCACCTTGGGCCTCACACCCTCACCCAGCCTCTTGGGGCTCTGCATGACTTGGGCCCAAACTTCCCGCTCCCACCGGGAAAACAGAGCTGCCAGGGGCTTGCCTCAGTGAGCCCTTGCAGCACTCTGGGGCCTGGCTGCATGATACAGACCCAGGGGAGGGTGGGCCAGCCCTCAGGAGGCCCTCAGAGGGCAGGGGCAGCAAGGTCCCAAGCCAGCAGTAGGTGGGGAGAGGTGTGGAGTGGGGAGAGGATGGACATCTGAAATGAAGCTGAGTAAAAGTGTTTGTCTACCATTCCTGCTATCTCTGTCCTATGAATACAGGACCTGCCGCCCTGGAAAGAGAGCAGAGAGAAAATACATTGAATTGGCTTGCTGTCCCCCCTGCCCAGGACTGGGTAAAAGGATCATGCGAGAGAAGGTAGATGGTCCCATTTCAAAGCCAGGCAGGCCATACAGCCCCTCCAGTCCACACCCTCACTGATAATATTAGAAACCCTGAAGCAAAGGGGAGGGGCTGGTTTCTAAGGGCTTGTTAGTGGCAAATGTCCCCTCCTCGGGGGCTTTCCCTGACCGCCCAACTAGAGCCACCCCCTAGTTACTCTCTATCCCATTTCTCTGTTTTATTTTCCTCATCACCGCCTGACATATCATCTCTCTTTATTTGCTTATTTTTTTATGGCCTGCAACCCCTCCCCCAAGACTAAAAGCTCCATGACAACAAGGACCTACATGTCTTGCTCATCACTATGTCCCCAGCACAAGTTGGCACTGAGTAAAATACCCTTTCAGTTAATGAGTGGCAGAGACAGAACCCAGACTTCTTGGGCTGGCATCTGGCCCATGCCTTTACTCTGGCTCTGTGACTGAGGCCCATCGGGCAGGGTCCAGCCTCCCTGGCCCTCACAGTCCTGTGGCACATAGTAAGTCCTCAATAAAGTCTGTAGAACCCAGGAAGACCAAAACAGAGCCCTTACAGCCAGATCCTAGAAGCCTCCCCGAGTGCCCAGGGCACACGTGTAACACAGACACCCAGTCTCAAGAGCCCTGAGGCAGCATGGAGTTGGCCAGAGTCTTTGGAGACAGCCTCAGTGTGCCTGGCACACCTTAGTGCCCTCGGCCCTCTAGAGCTGGTTAGAGTCTATTGACTTTAGATCTCCTGCTGAGAACTTATCTCCTGGATCCAAAGGCCTTATTGACAGAGATGTGTGGTGTGGGCCCATGCAGGGTGTGAACCCACCTCCTGCAGCAATCACTGAAGGCAGGAGAGGAAATGAAGAAGAGAGAAAAACAGACAGCTGGGCCATGGTGTCTTGCTGAGAGAGCCATATACCAAGTGTGTACAGCAACTGGAGAGGGACACCCCCCCCAAATGTCCCTTCCCAATGGAAGCTGGGCCTTTGATGTGGACACATGCTTGACCACAGTGCATCTTCCACAAAGTTCACTGGCCTTTAAAATGGGAGAACTGGATGCAATGCTCTGAAAAGACTCTCCAGCAATCCTGAGCTCAGTGGGGCATGTGAGTTCACTCCAGGCCAAACTGTAGAGCTTTCCAAAACATCTTCTGGAAAGCAGCCTGGCCGGTGACTCCAGCCCAGTCCCTACTAGAATTCAATTTGCTCTGCTATTCACTTGACAGGAGATGTTAGGAGGACAGTTTAGAATGTGGCTTGCTCAGATCCTGCTACAAGGGATTTTTAGGAAGCAGATACAGAAACTGTGGTAGATTGAATAACCAGTCTTAAGACTTTGCCCCCTGAAATAGAATTATACATCCAAAGCTTTGCCACAGCCTCATGGCGGCAGGGTATTCTTTCCTACCCCTTAAATTTGGGCTTGGCTCTGTGACTTGCCTTGGTCAATGGGATGTTAGCAGACGTGATACAAGCGGAGGCTTGACATGAGCGTGCAGGCTCGGGCTCTCCTCTCACACTCCAGGGATCTGCCTTGAGAAGAACATGCCCTGGATAGGTGTGCCCCTTCAGCCTAGATCCCAGAACATACAGAGAGCAGATCTGAGCCCAGCCTACAGCCTGGAGCCAAGGCCAGCGAACCTGTAGCCTGGAGCAGAGCCGTCCCATCAAGTCCAGCCCAGGCCAGCTGAACCCTGGCTGATCCAAAGACCCAAAATCATGAGAATAAATGTTTGTTGTCATAAGCCACTAAGCCTTGGGGTGATTTGTCATGAAGCATTAACTGTAGCCATAGCTAACAGATACAGATATTGAAACCCAGGGATGATACATGACTAGATGCAGAATTTCTCAGAGTTCACTCTTTCCATCCACGCTGCCTACTGAAAGGGCACTTGAGAGAACACTGTATATGAAAAAGTAGGACCACCACTTATGGCCATGATAGAGCAACAGGGACACGATTTACCCTCCTGCTTTAAATAACTGAAAATCAGACAAAATGTATAAGACAATAAAACACTGGGAAAAGGCAGTACAGGACACTAACCCCCAAGAGAAGGGAAACAAGTGAGGTGAGCCCTATGATTGCCCCAACTTACAGCTCCTCACAGTACTTAGGCTGCAGTCCTGGAAGCGGGCACCAGGTGGCGCCCAGTGGTTTCCCTAGTTAAGGAATTGGAGCCTATAGTCCAGGGAGGCCAAGGGGGCTTCCATTGGCAAGGCCAAGTCCAAGAGGTGAGTGAGCTGCAGACAGAGAGTGCGGACACACTGCGGAGATCTCCAGAGGGTTCTCTCAAGTCTTCAGCCAACTGCTGGGCGAGGCACGTGGGTGAGGAAATCACTCAAGGCTGGAGAAAGAACCACCAGAAAGGAGCTAGTAGAAATTTTCCAGAAATAACACAGGGTTGGGAGTACTCCCAACAGCCACAGTGGAGAAACCTTCTCACAAAAAAAGTCACTGAACAGAAAACACATAAGGTATTTATGTGTGGCATACATTTGGAAGTGGCACCAAATTAGCCAGAGATCAAAGCTATTCCGGTCCCGCCTAACAAAATCTAAAAAGTAAGCATCAAAAGAGTCAAACTGCTTTCAGTGAGTTTCCAAACAGAGCTCAAAAACATTTAAAGGAGTAAAAAAAGAATCTAACACCTAACAATATAGAAGGGGCACCCAGTAGAAGTTACCAAGGATGCAAAGAAGCAGGAAAACATGGTTTGTAGGAGAAAAACCAATTGATAGAAATAGAAACAAATAGAAACAGATGATTGAATAAGTAGGGACTGTTTTTTAATGCAGTGGGTGTATGTTTAAAATACAGGCAAGGGGTGCATGGGTGACTCAGGTACGTGGGTGACTCAGTCCGCTAAGCGTCTGACTCTTGATTTTGGCTCAGGTCATGATCTCAAGGTTCGTGAGATCCTGAGATCGAGCCCCGTGGGCTCTGCGCTGACAGCACAGAATTCTCTCTCTCCCTCTCTCTCTGCCCCTTCCCCTCTCTGTTTCAAAATAAATAAACTTTTAAAATATATGTATAGGCAGAAATATTCCCCTTGTAATTCCTTAAATGTAAACATGCCTCATCCATCTGGTCATTCTTTTAACAAGGATGTACCATCCACTGTGGTAAGTTCTGGTGACTCAGAGGTGACCAAGACAGAGAAAGTGCCAATCGTCTCATTCTAGGGGTGCCTGGGTGGCTCAGTCAGTTGGGAGTCCATCTTGGGCTCAAGTCCTGATCTTGTGGTTCATGAGTTTGAGCCCCGCATCTGTCTCTGTGCTGACAGCTCAGAGCCTGGAGCCTGCTTCAGATTCTGTGTCTCCCTGTCTCTCTGTCCCTCCCCTGCTCACACTCTGTCTCTCTTTCTCTGAAAAATAAATAAACATTAAAATTTTTTTTTAAAAAAAGAACTTACATTCTAATTGGGGAGATGGACAAAAAACAAATAAACAAGGGAATCTGAGCTAAGATGGAGTTGGGGTGGGATAGGATGGGCCTGGGCTCACTGTCAAGGTGGATAAGAGTGTGAGAGCCGGGGCATGGCACAGAGAGGAAGTGGGGAGAGGCAGGTTTACAGCTAGAATGGTGGGCCAGGGATTCAATGACATGAAGAGGCGTGGGGCTGAGAGGTCGAATAGGAACATGGAGTACAGCAAATAGGAGACTTGGGGGATGTGAGTCATCTAAGAATATGGGGGGAGAGAGTATTTCAAGACATGTGTCCAAGGGTCTGCCGGGGTGATAAGGCAGAGGAGATGTTGGCCGTGAATGTTGGAAGTTGACAATGTATGGGTAAAATGTGGGAGGAGGAAATAGCATTTCCTTTAACACAGGTTCCTTCTCCTGTGTGGAAAATGGCTTCTGGCTATGTGGCCCTGGATGCTTCTGTCAGGACAAGGAGGGAGGCAGCAAGCTTTTTTAGGGTCAACTGCTTTATTTGGGTTTCTATGGCCAACTGCCAGTAAGCAGGGCTGAGCCCATTTTATGCGCATTGAGGGGGAACTCAGAGCAAGGAGCAAACAGAAAACTGGTTAGGGATCCCTCCCTCTCACTTGCCTCAACTCCTCGGCTTGAGAAGGCAGCCCTTCCCCAGACCAGCCCCCTCCCCCCTGCACTCCCAGTTCCAGGTGTGACGATCAATGCAGGATCAATGCACCGACTGGTGCAGCATTTCCTTCATGACATCGCTCTGGACTGGACCACCAGAATGGTGCTGACCTGCTGACTTAAGTGACTCTCACATAGGAAAAGTACCAGACATAGGACAAAGAGTCTTCGCACGTACTGAATGGACAACAAACAAATCCACGAGTACCTGTTGTCTACAACATTCTAAATCTTCACCAGTAACCATTATTACACCTCAGATGGACTCATGAATTTGGTGCAGTTTTAATCAAATTGCTTATATAGACAGGAGCTCACAAAAAATGTTTGCCAGGATCCCACACACTCAGCAGCAGCCCTGGCCTTTTCTACACTCTCAGTTTCTCTGTTCACTTCATCTCCCGGGCCCTGGGAAGGCTCTGCTCCTCCCTGGGGCCAAGATGGACTGTATCCTGATCAACACTCCACATCTACATCCTGGTCCATGTGTTCCCAAGTTTATTGCTGCTTTTGCCCCAGTGCATCTTGCAGCTCTGGGTTTTTCCATAGTCTGCACACATAAGGAGGCATAAGGGCTTCTTTAATAAAGGGTGTCTAATGGATCCTTTAACAATCCCCTTGCCTTTTTCAAATTTAGTGGCCATCACAAGAGAGAGGCATGATCTTCCCACTCCTATTGTCTCCCAAAGGTATTTGTCTGACAAGCTGAACGATTCCTTCATTAACCTCCACAGATGAGCTCTTTCCCTGCAGGATTTACAAACCACAATGACACAGAAAACTACTAATGACTTAGTTATAGAACAAAGAGTCTGACAGACACTGGCTGTGTCCTGCCCATGTCCCCCAACCCACCTGGAGGTCCCACGTAGCTTTGGTGAACAGTTGTCATCCACACCAACAGCTTCCTGTCTCAAGTATCCGTCTGTCTCTACCCGAAGGTCCTCTTCCTCCATAGGAACACTCTGGGTCCATTGGCAGGGCAGGCCAGCAGCGCAAGAGTTAAGCTCTCCTGGAGCAAATCCTCAACTAATGAGGGGCAGGCGCTGGTGGAAAAACACCCCCAGCTTCCTTGCCCCCCCCAGGACAACTCTGAGGTGTGCCCCACACAGCCTCCCAGAGGTCCTGGCGGGGCTGAGACCCAGGTGCCCACGGCAGATGCCTGTTCAAAAACTCACCTTGTATTGACTGCCCCCCTCCCCTGTCTCTCCTCCCCACTCTCTTGGGATGGGTTCCTGGGACCGCTTCCCACATGAACTACTCACACCCAAATTTTGCCTCAGAGTCCATTCTGAGGTAAATCCGATTTAAGCGAGGGCATCTATTTCAGAATCACGAGTTGGGGGTGGGGGGGACTCTTGCATCCAAGCCCTCAAAGTGGGAGCCCCATCCCCCACTTCAACCAGAGCCCTTCTCTTCACAGTGCCCATCCTGGAGTGCAGGGAAAGAGTTCATGTGAGAAACGAATCCTACTGCTCAAAAAACAACAACAACAACAACAGAAAAAACAATGGAAAATCTGAACAAGGTCAACACCAGGTGTGTTTGTTTGTTTGTTTAAAGCCTTTCCCTCAAATCACCCATCAGCCTTCTCCCTCCTCTCTTCTGGCCACACAGTTGAGGTCACACTCCTCTCTGGCCACGAGGACAGAGACCTATACAAACCCGTGCCACCCCTGCCTCCACACAGGATGCTCTCCCGCATGCTTCACTGTGGGGACACGTCCAGGAGCTTCACTGTGGGGACACATCCAGGAGCTTCACTGTGGGGACACGTCCAGGAGCTCAGACGACCATATGCAGAACTTGTCGCTTGGGTCCGTGGTGCTGCCAATCATTGGGGCTCAGAGCAGCAGGGTCTGAAACCACGGCTCCTTTTTTCCACTTGCCCTTTTCCCTGCAAGGGATGTACCCGGGGCAGGTGGGCCTTATCTTCTCCCTTTGGTTCCGGTTTGGAACGTGCCCTTTTTCATTTGTGCGGATATGTGTCTATTGAGTGACTCCCTAAGCGAATACCGATGTTGGTTGGTGGGGTGGCAACCTGTCCTTTTCCTTATCTCAGGGCTCATCCAGATGGAAAGAGGCCCGTGCCCAGCTGCTCTGTTTATTCTGCATTCTCTCCCCATTGTACACGAAATTGATCTGAGAGGGGTTTTGTTTTTCTTCTTTTTCCTCCAATCTCCTTATTAGTTCAGCCTCAGAAAGTCCCTTATCACTTGCCGGATGTCAGGCCACACTCTGCCATCAGGCCTGGCCATGTTAGACTCTCCATTAATTGATTTTGCCCTCCCCACTTGGAAGCACAAATTGGCTCTGCCCATTAGCAGCAATAATTCCCTGAAAGGGATTATAAATCATGCCCTGTGTCCATCAGTCACTCACAGCAGAGCAGTGCCCCCGTGGGGTGGGAGATGGAGTGTTTGATGGGCAGGGGAGGTCCCCACAGTCAAGCAGATTCTCTCCTAAACCTGACCAAATGAGGCCACAGCCGACTGCAGTCACTACAATAGGCCCCAGCACAGAGGGTTCCACTGGCATGTATTGAATGAGTCAAGGTGGAGAGAAAGAGGGCTGCCTCTGTGGTGCAGGATGACCTTGTGACTTGACCCTCACCCACCAATTCCACCATTATGTTACCACTCTCTGGCTCTGTGGGCTTGGGGTTTCCATAAGTACACCCCCCCCCCCGCCCACACATACACACACACACTAAAATGGAAGTGCTCCTGAGAAGGACTCATCCTAAACTCTAGTCAAGTCTTTGGGGGTCCATGAAAAGTGAACGTGAGAACAGGAGACTAGGGGCACAACCAGAGGAGAGCTGAGGAAGGAGCCTCAGAGGGGAGAGTGAGCAGCGAGGACAGGGGGAGGACAACAGGCACACAGGAGGTTCTCAATAGGTAGGCCATAAGTGAAGGCAGTGTCTTGACCCTAGAGAACCTGCCAGGACCTGGGCGGGGGGCTCCAGTTAAGGGCTAACCCAGCCCTCCTTCCACCTCAACATGTCAGAGACAGAGCTCTGGCCCCCAGCGCCCACCCCTTTCTCCCATACAGACAGTCCATACTCTTCCCTTGATTTCCTTCCACCTTGGAACCACCACCATTGCCTGTGGACAATGTCCAGACCCGTGGAGGATACTTGGGCTGAAGAAGTTACTAAGACCTGCCTGAGATTCCCCCAGATGTCAACGGATGAGCTTTCTAAATGATACACAAGAGAACTCTTCACACATTGAGCTTCTCTAGGGCAATAAAATAGGATTTGATTATTACGCGGCCCTGCAGGTGTAACTACAAACCCAAGCTTAAAGCCAGGAAGTAGCAAGTCTGTGATGATATGATGGTAGTCAACCTGTGTGGTCCCATCTCTCCAGACCATAAAGAAAAACCGGTCAGGGGTGAGTCTGGGGAGTCTTGATGCTTCCTTCCTCCTCCGAGACAAGCCCACATCCCAGCCACGGTGCTGTCTGGGAAAGCTCTGGGTATAGAAGAGCCTTGTAAGGGGTAGCTCGAGATCCACAGGTGACTTCAGGGAACCCAGAACCAGCAGGACTGCAGAGAAGGCAGCTGCCACACCCAGGCAGGGCTCCCCTCAACCATGGGATGGATGAGGTGCTTCGGAGCGGAGACACCTTGGCTGCCTTCGGCACTGGTTACGGTGCCGGGATGTTCCCCAGGGGTGGCCTCCACATCCTGCCTACACCTCCACCCCCTGTTATTTGTTGTTCTAGTTCTGGCCTTAGAGCAGGTTAAGAATCCTATGACACTACCACTCTCTTGATCATTCACATACTTGAAGTGGTAAAATGGAAAAAAATCTCCCCCTGGCTTTTATTTTCTATAATCTCTCTCTCTCTCTCTCTCTCTCTCTCTCATTACCGAAACCATCATGGCCTGTCCTGGACACAGAGGCCACAGTATCTGCCTCCCCATACCCCTTTCCAAGTGACACCTGTACAGGTGATGCCCCCACCCCCTGGCTGGGGCAGAGCAGCTGAAGGTATTGCTTGACTCAAGGCCGTCCAGACACCTGTGAAGTGGCCCACGTGAAAAGGTGCTCTTGACATCGGCCTCACCTTGGAGACAAGAAGTACAAGAGAAAGAAGAGAAGGGCAGCAGCTGATGCTGACGGGATGCCCGCAGGGCGGCCTGGAGCAGAATCCGAGGCAGAGAGACAGGACAGAGCACAGGGAGGGAATGGCCGGCTGGCTGGGGCGAGTGGAGGGGTGCACCCCGCAAGGAGAGGGAACAGAGCCTGTTAATGGCTAAGAGTGAGGACACAGGCCCAGTTGCTCCAGAAGCCTGGCGGCTCCTGGCTTCCCTTCACGAATTATTTCAATTACTTCAGATAGCTGGAGTGTGTTGCTATTTCTTCCAACTCAAATAAGCCTTGAACAATTAAAACAACGACAAAAATTTGTGTAGCTATTGGGAAGTAACAGAATACCTAACAGTGGCTTAAACAAATAGGGTTTATGTTCCCAACATTTTTGAAATCTAGAGATAGGTGTGTGCAAGAATCAGCTGAGCATCAGTGGCGCCCGAGTGGCTCAGTCAGTTGAGCGTCCGACTTTGGTTCAGGTCATAATCTCACGGTCTGTGAGTTCAAGCCCCGCGTCGGGCTCTGTACTGACAGCCCCAGAGCCTGGAGCCTGCTTGGGATTCTCTGTCTCCTTATCTCTCTCTACCCCTCCCCTGCTCATCTGCCTCTCTCTCTTTCTCTCTTTCAAAAATAAAAAATAAACATCAAAAAAAAAAAAGAATCAGCTGAGCGTCTTTGCAACCCTCTTGACCTTTCCCTCAATGAGGCCAGCCATCTGTGCATTCAGGGCACACAGAGGGGGAACGGTGGGCCCAGCCACAGCTGAGCCCTTTGCGGGGACAGCACAGCCTGGCCCCACACATCTACAACTGGCTCTGCACACACCCAGTTGGCCAGAACTGGGTCACAGGGCCACCCGAGCTGCAAGAGAGCCGGGAAAGTGGGTGCAAGTGATGCTGTCCATCCTCTGATCTCCTCCCCATTTCTGTGCCCTCTTTAATGTGGTTCTGCTTCCAATGGCCTGGCCTACCGATCACTTGGGACTCCAGTGGACCATCCCCAGGTTACCGGAGCCATTTGCCAGCTGTGTGCCAGAGATGGCTCAACGACTGGCTGGTGTGGGATTGTGAAAGCCCAGCTCCCCTGCCTCCACCTGGGACTAACGGTGTGCATCACCCACCAGGGCTCTCCACGAACCAGGCTGAGCTGGGACTATGGTCTCCTGTTTGACCCTGCTTGCCCCACATCCGTATCGCTCTTCGCTTACCCCGCTGCTCACACACAAATTCCCCTCTCGGGGCTGCTCCCGGGAACCCGGCCCAGAGCACAGGGAGCAGGACTATCATGATGGGTTAGACCGATCATGCTCCGTTGCCTGGGGCTCACAAGCACACGGTTTGGGCTCTGCTAGCTGGGAAGGAGGGAGAGGATGTAGACAGGCAGCTCGTGTTGTCTGCGGCCACAGCCCATCACAGAAAACATGAGCAGAGAACTTGGAAGACACACACACTGCAGGTGCGAACATACAATGGTGCAGCCCCTTTGGAAAACAGCCAGGCAGCTCCTCAAAAAGTTAAACATAGAATGACCACGTGATCAGCAACTCCACTCCCAGAGACATGAAAACATACATCCTCACCAAAGCGTGTAAGTGAATATTTGTAGTAGCATTATTCCTGATAGCCAAAAAGTGGAAACAACCTATCTATCAACTGATGAACGGATAAATAAAATGTTGGTATACCCACGCAATGAAATATGATTCAGCCATAAACAAGAATAAAGTAGAGGCACCTGGGTGGCTCAGTCGGTTAAGCAGCAAGACTTCGGCTCAGGTCATGATCTTGTGGTTTGTGAGTTCGAGCCCCATGTCGGGCTCTGTGCTGACAGCTCAGAGCCTGGAGCCTGCTTCGGATTCTGTGTCTCCCTCTCTCTCTGCCCCTCCCTTACTTGTTCTCTCTCTCTCTCTCTCTCTCTCTCTCTCTTTTCCTCTCTCAAAAATAAACATTAAAAAAAAAATAAACTACTGACAAATGCCACAACATGGATGAACCTTAAATACATTACACAGAGGCCAGACACAAAAGGCCACAAACGGTCAGACTGAATCTCTATGACATGTCCAGTATAGAGAAATCCAGAGAGAGAAAGCAGATTAATGGTTTTGCCAGAGGCTGAGGGGGCAGACTGGATGCTCAAGGGTTTCTTTCAGAACTGATGAAAATGTTCTAGAAAAGATTGTGGAGATAGCTGCATGATTCTGAAAATACTAAAAACCCTTCAACCGTATACTTTAAATGTGTGAATGAAATGGTATGTGAATTATATCTCAATAAAGCTATTGCAAATTCACACACAAGCAAAGAAGAGAAAGACAGGAAAACACACTCTATTCCACTCCCCAGAGCGAAGCCACTGTTAACATCTCAGGCCAAGATATAATTTTAGCTTCTTTTTTACTCACACATACATCTCACCAATATTGTATTGGAGGAAACCTGATAAGGATTTCAAGCCAAAAAACAAAAAACAAACAAAAAACAAACAAAAAAAAACTTTCAGCAAAAGCTATGAAGCAAATGCATACAACTTGTTGGGAGCATCAACCCTATTCCTGTTCTTGGTCAAGGCTGTTCTCTATTTGCTTTGCCCTGATTTGTTACCCAGTTTATTATCTTCAGGGCCCTCAATAGGCAGGCCATCCTCCCAGCCCCATTCTGTAGCCAAGGCAACTGAGCACAAGGCATTTTCACACCCATCCTGATTCCTTCCCAGCGTGGGGACCCAAAGCCATCCATCACGGGTGAAAAGCTGGGGCTGTGGAGGGCACCCACTCAGGCCTGGGCAGAATGAAGGGGAAAGCATCTGATTTGGTCCAGAAACACCCATCCAACTTGTAGGCAGAGGGTAAGACAAGACGACCGCAGGAGGACCCGGTAGGTCTCTTTGAGGGGTCCATGCCACTGACCAGTGCTCTCCAGGGTCCAAAAGGCTGGTGGGGGGTGGCTGGCCTGTTTGCGTTGGAGGCACTTAGTGCAGCCACGCTGAGCCGCACTGTTCAAACAGACTCCCCGGCCTCCAGACACCTGTGCTGAGGAGGACGAGGAGGGCGAGGCAGGCAGGAGGCTGGGCACGGGTCCCCGGGCGCTTCCCCCCTCTCCTCCCAGAGGCAGCCCCGTAGCCCCGGCAGATTCCCGGCCACACCATGCCCCAAGCCAGGCTCTGCAGCTGCTGGGGTGGCCGGGTGCTGCCCCTGCTGCTGGCCTACGTCTGCTACCTGCTGCTTGGTGCCACTGTCTTCCAGCTGCTGGAGAAGCAGGCGGAGGCTCAGTCCAGGGACCAGTTCCAGTTTGAGAAGCTGCGCTTCCTGGAGAACTACACGTGCCTGGACCAGCGGGCCCTGGAGCAGTTTGTGCAGGTGAGAGGGAGGTGCTGGTGTGGGATGGTGGGCAGAGTGGGGGTTCTCGTGGCAGATCCAGGGCGATCAGTCCGGGGAGGGGTGGTTAATGCTTGTTTGGAAGCAGTGTAGAGCAGGAACAGAGACCTAGGGAGACCTAGGGCTGGTTTCTGGCCCCAGGTCTAGAACCAGATTGCTGTATGACACTGAGCGGGTCACTCAAACTCACTGATCCCAAATTTCCTCATCTAAAAGGTGAGCCGAATGATCTCAGAAGTGCTGCAGACATTTACAGTGGATCAAAAGCACTTTTTAAGCAGCCACTTGCTGCATAAATGTGAACTGTGTGTCAGTGTTAGCAACGCTGTGCAAATTTCCTTCTCCCATGCGCCATACTTCCCCTACCCCAACCCCGGGGCTGCTAATCCTTCTGTCCTCACCCCCCTCACTTCCCTCTGCTGACCACACTCGAGGGCTGTGGGTGGGACACACAAATTACGGTCAGGAGCAGCTGCCATGCTGGTCTTCCCCGGCCCAGTGAGCAGGATGAGCAGGATGATGGCTACACCAGCAAGGCGTCCACAGGGGGCTCTCTCTGGGGCAGAGCATGTCCCCCTATGTCTGGGCCCCTCCTACTTCTCTGCACAGACTCTGGAGCCCCAGCACCCTCTCTCCAAGAAGCATGGCAAATCCGGCCTTGGAGACCAGGGGGCCCAGTGAAAGACAACAGCCACCACAAAGGAACAAGCCAAGTGCAGAGTCATCAGAGTGATAATTGTCACTTAGTGAGAGCATTTACACGGTGCCTAAGACAGTGGGGAACAGGGTCATCATGCTGGGGTTAGACCGGTCATGATCCATCCTCTGGAGCCAAGAATTTTATACGTGTTTCCTCATAATGACCTATGGCTATCACTGTCTCCAGTTGGTAGGTGGAAACCGGGCCACAGAGAGGGGGAGTGTGGGCAAGACTGCAGGCTTAAGTACTGGGGACAGAACTCACCCCTCAGCTGGCTGCTCTTCACCATACGAATTAGCATAAGTGTAAGGCCTTGGGGTGGGCAGGATACAGCCTAGAGCAGCAGTCCTCAAAGTGCAGCCCCTGGACCAGCTGCATCAGCATCACCAGGGAGTCCTTTAGAAATGCCGACATCGCACCCCACCCCAGGCGCTCCAAATCAGGAGCTCTGGGGTCAGGACCAGCAGCCTATTGTTAACAAGCCCTCCAGGCCATGCCCATGCCCTCAAGATGGAGAACAGCTGACCTAGAAGATGATAGTTGGGTGGGGTGGACAGAGAGAACTTTCCAGAGATGTGAGAGACCAGTCCAGGCCCTTTCTTCCAGGAAACGAGGCCTCCTTGCTCTCCAGCAGTACAGGGCTGGCACCATAGCACCCCTATTAAGACTGAGAAGGGCTCTGGCGCCTCCCAAGACCCTCGCGGGCCCTGGAGCCCATGGCACCTCCTCCTCCCTCAGCCTAGGACTAGACGCAAAACCCAGGAGCCTGAGGGTGTGGGAAGGATTGGTGGCTGGGATCTAACTAGCTCTGTAAACAGAGCTAAAAAACAAGCCTAAAAAATAGGCTTGACTGCAGCCCCAGCCACTGAATAACAACACCCTGGCCCTGGCCTCCTCAGGGGAGCCAAGACACCTCCGTCCTCAGTCTCCTTGGGAGGGACCCTCACTTGCCAGGGGATGCCTGGCTGACAGGAATAGGATTCCAGAAGAGCACACATTACTGGTAAAATTCACAAGAGGAAAAAGCCATTAACAGTACAGAAGCAGTGTTAGAGACGCCTCCACAGGAAAAAGGCCTTGCCCCGGTTCACAGGATTCGTGTCTGGCTTTTTCTACATGTGTGGATTCTTACAGAAAAATGGAGGGTCGCACTGGGGGCCCCACATTCAGTACCCTCGCTGAATCAAGGCCCCTCCTCAGCAGGATGGAGTGCTTCAGGTTGGCTGTGGGAGACAGCTGGGCCTAGAGCAAGAGCTGCTCCCAAGGGTGAGGGTCTCCAGGGAGTGAGCGTGTTCCGGAATGTTCCATCCTGGCCTCTCTGGGTGTGTGGGAATGGGAGGGAGACCAAAGTCCCCATGTGAAGAGACCAGTTCTGCCAAAGTGAAGAAAAGCAGACAGCCTGTGTCAGGACTCCCAGGCTGGCCCAGCCTACCAGGGCCACCCCCACCCTGGCCAGGAGCACACACACCCAGCCAGTGGGGAAAAGGTTCCCACAGGAACTGGAGGCCGGAGTGGCCCCCTCCCCCACTGCCCTCTTCTAGCTTTGGGGGCTCTATCAAGTGGCAAGACTGTGCTGCTGCCTGGGACAAGGCATGGTCACAGGGGAGGGAACTGGGGAGGGATCACTAACCATCTCCAAGAGGGCTGGGCCTCGGGACAGAGGGGCTTACGCTTGAGCCTTCCAGGGTTCAGATTCCGTAAACACACACTCAACACACATGCACATGCATGCGTACAGCACACCACACAGAAACACCACTACATACACGGCCTTTGCCCTGGTGTCTGATGGAATTTCTCTTGTAGGCATGGGCTGGGCCTCATGAGGGGGCAGCAAAGAGCAAGGCTGCCCGCTCCCCGGGAATACCCAGAACGGGGTTCTCTGTCCCCACCATCAGCCCTGCGGGAGGGCAGCCCCATGGCTTCCCTGTGGCCCCCCAAATCTACGTTCCCCAGTAAGCTCTTCCGGGAACATCCGACCTGGAATCTTCCTATTGTCCTCACAACACATCTACATCTCACCCTCTTGGCCACAGACAGCACCTCCCACCTGGACCACTCATTAAGCACCCTCCTCTGCCTCCTTACACCCGTTCCCCTCCACCAGCCTATGTTTACAGCCCACACCTCAGTCAGCCCTGGTCCGTGGAACAAGCAGTGGACTTGGGCAAGGCATTTAGCTACTTGGACAGAGCCTACATTTCCACAAAATGGAAACAAGACCATCTAAGAATATCATTAAGTGAGATGACAGCAGAGAGCTTGGCCACCAGCAGGGGCCATCAGCTGCCTCTTTCTCCCACCCCACACCACCCCCCCCCAACAGGTGATCATGGAAGCCTGGGTGAAGGGTGTGAACCCCAAAGGCAACTCCACCAACCCCAGCAACTGGGACTTCGGCAGCAGTTTCTTCTTTGCAGGCACAGTTGTCACCACCATAGGTAAAGTGTCTGGGTGGGGAAGGGCTTCCCCAAAGTCCCTGTTTTGGTTGCAATTGCTGAGACCAGATGCTGAGACCAGGACTGTGGTTTATTTAGGAGATGATTCCAGGAAGCACAAGTAGAGAAGTGGGGAGGTAAAGCAATAGAGGAGAAAGGGCAGCAACGTTTGCATGGGTGAACAGGGTCCCAGTTAGGACAACTGGCCTCGCTCCCACGGGGGCCCTCTGAGAGCACAGGCAGAGCCCAGCCTCCGAACATTGCCTGTGAGGGGGGAGGAAATGAGGCTATTTATCTACCAACTCCTGCCCTCGATGGTTGAGAACTGACCCCGGATGTGTTAACTCTAGTATTTTGAACCTGCCCATAGACTACGCACGTTCTCAGGTACAGAGAGATGCAGGGACTTGGAGTAGAGAGCCATCTGGGTGGACAGGAACTGTCCCCCAGGCTGCAGGTGATGCCCCAGCTGTTCTGAGGGGACAGCACACCAATAGCATCTGCTGTGTTCCCTCACCTCCCCCAGGGAAAAACTAGACAGGAATGACACAAAGCACTATGAGGAATCACTCCACTTAGGCAGGAGGAGGGTGGCAGTCAGGAGGGCTTCCTAGAGGCAGTGCCATTGGAGATGGGCCTTTCAAAGACAAGCAGGATTCTTACAAATAGAGATCATTCTAGCAGGGGCTGGGGAGAATGTTCTTGGGAAGAGAGGAGCTTCTCCTCTCCTCCAGGAGGTGATGGAAGATGACTACCTAGAGTCTGTGGGGGAGGCAGCTCTGAACTCTCTCTTTCCCATATTTGCACACTCCTCCCCTCCCCCCGCAGGATACGGCAACCTGGCGCCCAGCACGGAGGCAGGCCAGGTCTTCTGTGTCTTCTATGCCCTGGTGGGCATCCCGCTCAACGTGGTCTTCCTCAACCACCTGGGTGCAGGCCTGCACGCCCACCTGGCCGCCCTCGAGAGGTGGGAGGAGCAGCCCAGGCGCTCCCAGGTAGGGCCCCCTCTTCATTATGGCCCTGTGGTGGGGTGAAAACAGAAACTGATACTGAGACGCGGCTTGGCAGGCAGGGTCTTAGGGGTAGAAACTCATGGAAGAAAGGGCGGGGCAGAGGGAGAAGTTGAATTGTGATCAGGCTGGACAAAGACTTGGCCAGCCCCTCGAGGAGCTCTCCCGCGTGTGTGGCCATGGGAGTTGTCCCACAGGGTGCTGAATCAGCCGGCTATATACCCTGGCCTCAATCAGACACAGGGTGGCCTTCTTGGGAAGGGTGTGCCCGTGGGCCCGGCGGTTCTCTGTAGCTGACATACGCCTCAAAGGAGCCGGGAGCCAGAGGCCGCTGGCTGACTGCTGATCAACAAGGTCTCCTTTGAAAGGGAATCTGGACAGCACATCTCTGTGGCCATCACAGAACTCCAGCACCCCTTCCTGCGGTTGAAAGTAAACTTTGGGCCACCCAGCACACCCCCATCGCCCACCCGCTTGGCTAGCCCTTTGCAAAGCCAGCACACTAAGGAGGGCTGGGGTGCAGAAGAATCTGGGGCAGTTCAGTGGCTGTCCTCTGTCCCAGCTCTGAGTCTCTGACAGGTCTATCCAAGCGTGATCCTCAGACCCAAAGGAGTCTCCAAATTCCAAACTGACCCACTAATGAAATCCCTCTGACTAGATATTCCCCTGGCCTGGGCAAAAGCACACACACAGAATACAAACACCACCCCAAAGGTGTGCAGGGCAAGGAAGGGACATAGCTACGGCCCAGCTGCACTCCCAGATTTGCGCACTCCCCCTGCCCAATCCTGGGGCCTTCCAAGTGGACTCAGAGACAGACTCTCTCACTCCCAGCTGCTGCAGATCCTGGGCCTGGCTCTGTTCCTGACCCTGGGGACGCTGGTCATTCTCATCTTCCCGCCAATGGTCTTCAGCCACGTGGAGGGCTGGAGCTTCGGTGAAGGCTTCTACTTTGCCTTCATCACTCTCAGCACCATTGGCTTCGGGGACTATGTTGTCGGTGAGAACAAGGCAGTCACACTTCTCCGAGTGGGGGCCATGAGGGTTAGGGAATGGGGAAATAGTCCCTGGTTGTTTGGGGGAGACAAATAATTTGTAAGGCTTCTGAGGATTCTCACAACATCCTTAGACGTCTGTGGCCTGGGACCCATCACCCTTTCCCTCCACTGCAGATCCTTGTTATGGGGAGGCTGGTGAAGACCCCTATGAAACCTGGGAGGGGGTGTGGCTGTGCCCTCAGATCCCAGGCATTTATCATGTCCCTTCCCTGCCAGGTACAGACCCCAGCAAGCATTACATCTCGGTGTACCGGAGCCTGGCAGCCATCTGGATCCTCCTGGGCCTGGCCTGGCTGGCTCTGGTCCTCCCACTGGGTCCTCTGCTTCTGCACAGGTGCTCCCAGCTCTGGCTACTCAGCAGGGGACTTGGCCTCAAGGAAGGGGGAGCCCCCGAGATGGAAGGGGTCCCCAGGCCTCAGAAGACCCCTATCTCTGCATGAGGCCTCCAGCAACCCCAGGAGCCCCTCCTGCTTCCCCTACCCCTTCTAGACTTCTATATGCCTTCTAGACTTCCTGTTCAAGATCCTCCCCCTCCCCTTCCCAGCCAGGGTTGATCTCAGGATCTCTCCAGAGAGTAAAGGAGACAGGAATGTTCAAGCAAGTAACTGAAAGGAGATGTAGGACAGGATGAGAGACATGTGTGGAGTGAGATGCACGCTGTTGTCCCAAAGCCCCTCCCCCAAATGTGACCTGGAAAAGTTGAATCCAGACATGGATCACCGTAGCCAAATCTCCATCATGGCCTCCCCGCATTCCCCCCAACCCAGGAGACTTTATGCAGTACAGTAAACATAGGTTGACTTTATTTTTACCTCATTTGATATGTGCACGAGGGGCATTTGTCAGGCCCCCACTGTGTGTCAGGCAGAGGGCCAGGCTCTGGGGACACACAGTGAAAGATCCTGTTCTCCATGTGCGTTTAGTCCACTAGAAGCACTAAATAAGCAGAGAGGCCCCTACCCAGTGCCCAAAATGCTACAATGGGGCAGAGCAGGCCTGACAAGAGCCCATAGGGGTGGCTGGTGGGGAGGGTCAAGGAGAGAGGAGGGCTGGGGAGGGACTTTTGGAGCATCTTCATGCAAACAGGATATCTACCCTCAGGAATCTGGCAGCTGCCTCTCAAAGCCTGCCAGTTCCCCTTGCCTAGAGGTCTAGAACTGTCAGTGAACAAGGCTTAGGAGCTCTTGTGTATCCCATACCTTCCTGAGTGTGGCCTCCCCTGACTCCCCAGGGCACCCCTTGACCTCATCACCCCCTCTGGGTGCCTGTCTTAAGAGCCTTTCCAAACACACCCAGAGACGAGCTCCGTGGAGGCCTGGCCTCCTTTAGGAACATTCTCTGCAACCCCGGCCCTTCTCCTGCCAGACTATGACGTCTCTGGCCAGAAGGAGAGGAGAGATTTAGACCAGTCCATCCACAGCCCAACTTCATCAAGGACTTCAAAGCTCTGCCCCTACCTCTGCCATCAAGGCAGGCCGGTAAGTGGCTGGGTGGCTCCGGACTCAACTGAGGCAAGGCTGTGAAGCAGAGAAGGCTCCAGATGGGACACATAGGGAAGGATCTACAGCATCAAGAGAGACCCAGGTTACACCCAGGACTTCCTCATATGGAGAAGAGGTCTGGGAAACTGAAGACCCCTGAGGGACTCCTTATATGCCCTGGACCCTTCCTCCTCCAGGAAGGAAGTCACCGGGCTTCTTCAGAAGCAGGAAATGGACAAGCCCACTGGTCAAGAATCCTCTCGCTTCCCAAGTTCATAGACAAGTGGTGATCAGCTGGGGTCCCTCATCTTTGGGAAAAGAAAGGGTGGTGTTGCAAGAGATCCAGGAAGGACTTGACAGGAGGCAAGGGTCCCAGGGTCCAAGAGCTTAGGCTGGGGCCCTAAGACAATAAACTTGGCTTCTACTTTCTCTTCCCCCTTGAGTGCGGTCTCCAGGAGTCCCTCCCACTGTTTGTTACAGTAGGACACGCTGGGGGGCTCTGGGCCCCTTCCACCTCAGAGCCTGCAGTCTCCCAGCACCCCTCCCCTTCCCCTGAGCTAGGCCTGGGGGGTGAGCACTCCACACACATTCTAGGCGGGGCCAGGTGCCCACAGCTTGGGGCTCGTTTTGTCCCTGGGATTGGATCCCGGTGCAGGGTGGGGCAGGGCTGTCCCATTCTCCCGCAAGCCTCCTGGGCACAGGAGAAAACTGAGAAAACTGGGCACAGGCAGGCGCTGGCTGGGGAGGGCACCCGCCGAGCTCCTAGCCCCTTCCTTACGCCTCTGCCCTAGGCCATGGCTCCAGGCCCAGGCCTCCCTGCCTCTCTGGCTCTGTGCAGACCCCGAGCCCCGGCGGCGCCCGACGACAGGGCTCCACACTGCGCCGTGCCGGCCACCGTGCTCCTGCTGCTCGCCTACCTGGCTTACCTGGCGCTGGGCACCGGCGTGTTCTGGGTGCTGGAGAGCCCCGCGGCGCGTGACTCCAGCGCGAGGTTCCAGCGCGAGAAATGGGCGCTGCTTCAGAACTTCACGTGTCTGGATGGCCCGGCGCTGGACTCGTTGATCCGGGTCAGGGGCGAGCCGAGGCACGGGCGGGGGGCGGGAGGGCACGCCCCGGATCGGGAGAGAGGAGGTGGGGATCGACGCGGGACGACTGGAGCGGGCGGGGGATGGGAGGGTTGGGCTGGACGGCCGCGGACCCGGCTCCGGGGCGGCTAGAGGGAAGCGCACCTTAGCGCCCTGTCCTCCTTTAGGGCGGAGAGGGCACAACCCGCCCGATCCGGACGGTTGCTGGGCGCAAACACCCTACTTTGAGCACGGGACGACAGGGGGCGCACCTAGCCGGGTCGGGCCGAATGGGGGCAGGGCGCGCTGGACAGGTCTGGGAGGTGGCGGGGCAAGTGTCCCACTAGGACCGCGCGGCGCTGCGTCGGGGTCGCCCCGCGGGCGAAGGACGAAAGGGCACGCCCGACCCCTTCCAGAGAGAGTGCAAACAGGAGAACTGGGGGCGAGGAGCAGTGTCAGAGGAGGAGCAAGACTGAGGGCACGGTTGGAGTCTTGGGGGCAAAGGGTACAGGGCGCGCTCGTCCCAGCGGGTGAGTGGAGGGGAGCTCGGAGCTCCCAGGGCGCAGACCCGATCGGGAAGTAGCGGGGGCAGGCACAGGGGCGCTCTTCGGCTGAACCCGTTTTAGTCCTGTCTTCCGACTCAGGGGCTAGACGCGGAGGGGAGGTGCAGAGGTCTCCGAGCACGGAGACTGCTCTGGGGGGTGGGGACCCAGAGGGGCGGGGGGAAGGGAAAGGCTGAGGAGGCTCTTAGGGGCGGGTCATCGCAGCTGGGTGGAGGTGTCCTTCGACTCGGGGCGGGGCCGCACCGGACTGGGACCTGCGGGATTTGGCGGATGCTTGATCAGCAGACAGGCTGCTGTGCCCCTAGCCCCGAGTCCGCGTCCCGCAGTCCTGGTGCCGCCTCCATCGAGGAGGGCAGGGCCTGAGTGCAGGGTCGCCAACCCAAAGCCAGTCCCCAGAAGGTAGCAGGGAAATGTCCCTGGGTGGGAAGTGACATGGCACTGGGGCAGTGGTAGAGTCCTGAGCCCTTGGACTGGGCTGATGGTGTAGGGCCTAGAACTGGGCAGGGAAGGACGGTCTCCGCTAAGGACCTCATGTAGCACCTCCACCGCCCCCACCTCTAAACTTTTACAAACACCGCAGGCTGCCTGGTCCTGGAGGCAGGGTGACACCCCCTTTGCAAAGGTGGAGAATTTCAATTCCCAGCAGCATAGGCCCAGGGAAGAGGACAGTGATGGCAGTGATAATGGTAAATGCTTCTGTGTAGCACTTACTGTGTGTGGAGCCTTGTTCCTAGACTATTAACTTGTATTAACTCCTTTCCTCCTCACCTACCTCACAGGTAGGTACCATTTTATCATCCCCATTTGCGAGATGAAACTGAGGCTCAGAGACGTTAAATACAAATACATGAATGGCTGCACAGCCAGGGATGGGCCTGTTAACTGCCAAGATGGATCTCAGTGCAGATGTGTGTATGTGGGTGTTTCCCACCTTTCCTCACAGGGCTTTCATTTCTGTACACTTCCCCCATAACCCCCTTCAGCTGCCCCTGCACTTTTTTTTAAGTGCTTCTTTATTTCTTTTTGAGAGAGAGAGAGACAGAGAGAGAGACAGAGAGACAGAGAAGGGGGGGGCAGAGAGGGAGGGAGAGAGAAAATGCCCAACGGTCTCTACTCTATCAGCTCAGAGCCTGATGTGGGGCTCAAACCCACAAACTGTGAGATCATGACCTGAGCTGAAGTCAGACACTTAACTGAATGAGCCACCCAGGTGCCCCTTCTCCTGCACTTTACCCTTTCTTCAACCATCCTGTGGTTTTCACCATCCCCAAAATAAGAATGTGGTGTCTCCAACCCAGATCCCCCCCTGAGGGTAGACACGTGCGTGCAACTTCCTCAGATCCCCCCAAAGCAACAACCCTCCTCCTCCCAGCCGGGCCCTTCCACCTATTCTAAAAGTCTGTCATCCAGCCCGCATCCCCACACCCTTACAGGGGTTTCGATGCTTCCCTGACTACCCACACCAAATAGGACCAGAGTCCTAGGTTTCTGAGTGTCTCCACTCTGTTCCTCCTGGCCCACTCTGTGCTGGATGCAGGCCAGGCCCTCTCCATCACTCACCCCTCAAGAGTCTCTCCTCTTCTGGTGTGCTAACACCTATGCTGCCAGCTTCCAGGGAACACACAGACCTGCTCTTGCCTCCTCTTTGCTCAGTGACCTTGGAAGAGGCCTGCTGTTCCATCCCTGGCATGGCAGAGCCAAGCATGGCCTGGCTCCCAGCTGCCTCTCCGTCTCCCTGTACTAGATCCCAGGCACAGTCCTGTCTCCCAGGCTTTGCTCCTGGTGTCCCATCTACCTAAATGTCCCTTCTACCAGGAGCAGTCCTTTTTGACCCTCAAAGAAAGCCCAACTAAAACATCACCCCCTCCGTGCAGCTTCTGCTTCTGCCCCCGTCAGAATAAACATCCTTCCTCTCAGTATTCCTACAGCATTATATTGGCAATAATGTTGATGATGGCAACCACTGCCACTTACTACGTCCCACGTACTGTTCTAAGTCTACACCAAACACCTCACTGTACCTTCACAAACAATTCTATGAAGCAGGTGTTATTACTATCCCCATTTTGCAGATAAGGAAACTGAGGCACAGAGAAGTTGGGTATCTTGTCCAGGACCATGCAGCCGTACTGCCTTAATGCCCAAAGCTGCACTGACTGTGCTGTATTGGTTAAATCTGTCTCTGACCCACTGAGGACTGACACCCCATGTCCTGCCTGGCCAGTGTCTGTTGCAAGAATGGGAGGGAGCAAGAGAAGGGGGAAAAATGGTGTTCTTCCAGCTGGTGAGACATCCTGAGCTGACCTGGGCTCTGGGGTAGAGAAGGAAAGGAGCTCTCTCCATGGTCCCTGCCCCTGGGGAGGCCCTGACTGGACAGGAAGAGCCTGCTTGCCCTGGAAGGGCTGAGATCAAAGAGTGGTTGTGACGATTGTCCATGAGTGTGTGTGTGTGTGTGTGTGTGTGTGTACACACCCCCATGCATGTGTATTCATGCACACATGTGTATGTGTTTGAGTGCAGGGGCCCAGTCGCCCCACAGACCATGGTGGTCACTGCAGCCTCTCCCCCAGGGCATCGTCCAAGCGTACCAAAGCGGGGACATCGTCCTTGGCAACACCACCAGCATGGGGCGCTGGGAGCTCGTGGGCTCCTTCTTCTTTTCTGTGTCCACAGTCACCACGATTGGTAAGAGCAGGATGGGGCCAGAGTGGGGTGGGGAGTGTGACCCCGCCCCCCGAAAGACAGGGGTCAGGGGACCGGTGCCTTTTGGAAGAGTTACTAGGCCACTAGACTCCAAGTGCACTCAGGCCCAGCAGTGTGGCCACCATCTGTGGGCAGAATCTGGGGCCGACCTGGGATTTGCTGAATCCAGTTCTGCATTTTACTGAGGTCTCCAAGAGATTTGTGTGCAACACGACATTTGAGTAGGGCTGCTCTTGGGGGATTTCTGCCCCACACAACCTTTCAGGACATAGAGAGCCCCCGTGTGGCAGTAAGATGTGTTTCAGCTCTCTAAGTCTCCTGGTCCCCTGAGCCAAGCCCACCCAACACTGGGGATGTGGAGGGCAAGGGAAAATTGGGAAGGAAAGAGTGGCAGAAATCCAAAAAGACCCTTTCCATCCCCTGTTCTCAGTGTTGGGGAAAGGTGGCCATTCCTGGAGGCCTCTCCCCAGCTCACTAAGGCACCCCTCGCACCCCATTGCCATTCTCTCCAAGCCCCCTTCCTCCCTCACACAGAGAGCCCTGGGACCAGATCTCCCTCCCTTTTCCTTAGCCCAGCCTTCAGGAGAGTGAAGGTGGAACCAGCCCTGGGAGGGTGCCTGGGGGCTGTTGGAAGGGGAAGGAGGAGAGCAGCCTAGGTCCCTCCAGCTCTGAAACCCAGGAAATAACTCAAGTCCAAAGCCCCATCCCCCTTCTCTGGCGGAGGCCCCGCTCCTGCATGACCCTGGAGTTACCACCAGGTGGCAGGCGGACACCACTGCTGGCCAGGGCGACCTCTACCAGCTCTCGGCCAGCCAGGATCCTCTCCCAGGCAACCAGTGTCCCAGTCTCTGTCCCCACCCACAGGGGAGCCAGGCAGGAGCTCCCAGCGGACTCTGCTTAGCTTTAAATCAACCAATACTTCTTGGAAGCGGGTCTCAGGGCTACACAGGGGCTTGGGTAGTCCTCCACCTTGAGGCAAGCATGCTTGGGAGGCCCCTGAGACTCCATGGACCCTGTGGCCATGGAAGAACTAGCCAGGATGGTATTTATTCACCTTTACACCCCCTGGGTCTACAGGGCCAGCATACAGTGGGCACTCAAATTCCCAAAACACCCATCCCCTCCAGCCCTTAGTGATTTCCAGGGCAGGGGGGATGTTCGATGCAGAGTCACTGTGGGGAGGCGTCCTAGCTGTGTGGGGGGTCTGTAATCTCTAAAGCCCATACCTCCTACACCCTTGGTCCATTGAATTCCGAGTTTGGCAGCCTGTCCCTTTGTCTTTACTCGGTTCTGCCCTAAAGCTATCTGAGACAGCTCTGAAGGGAAGGAGGGCAGAGGAAGGGGGAGCCCAGCCCTCCCTGCACACGTGGTCTACTTGTACTAGGCACCGTGAGGGGCACTTCTACAATTGAGATTTCATTTTGTCTGTATGGTCCAACTTCCAAAATAGGGCTTATTATTTTCATGTCACGGAGGAGGAAAATGAGGCACACAGAAGTTGCTCTTTCCCCAAGGAAAGTAAGCAGCTATGGGGTTTGAAACCCAGCTGGGGGACTACCTTGCTCTTTCCAATAGTGCCTGACTTTAGAAGGTTTACAAATACAGTGGAAATTCTAAGCAACAGGAAGAAGGAGAGCCATTCTAGGGTGAACAGGGGGGAAGTTCATGAGCTGGTGATTCTGACCACACACACATGCACGCACACACGCGTGTGCGCAGAGGGCATGCAGAGAGAGGAGGAGAGGAAGGGAGAGGAAGATGGGGTACACGTGGAACACTCCATGAAGGAAGGAAGGGGTACCCTGAGGGGCACAGCAGAGGACTGCCTCCTTGGCGTCCCTGTCATCCTGGGTCTAGTACCCTGTAAGGGTTGTACTTTCCAAGCCCCAAAATGAAATAATGTCTGACCGGCCCATGAACACCTCTAGACCAGCTGGACAGGCCTGAGCCCGGCCCCCCCCACCCAAATTGTCCATCATCTATGAACTCCATCCATGGCTTGTTCATTTGTTCACTCCTCTAGCCATCCATTCATTCAACAAATAGAGTTAGTAGCTGGGGGAGCCAGAAAATTCTAGTGAGACAATGGTGAGCAAAACTGGCCAGTCCCTGCCCTTGGGGGAGCTGATGTTCTAGTGCAAGAGGACACCCAACAAGCAAACAGATACATAGGCAATATTCAGGTGGTGGGAGGTGCGTAGAGAGAAATAATGTCAGGGAAGGGAGTCTCATAGTGATGGGGAACTATTGTATATAAAGTGGCCTTTGAAAGCCTTGCTGTAATGGTAACACTGACGCAGAGACATGAACGGAATAAGGTAGAAAGCTGTGTATCTGGGGAAGCAAGTGCAAAGGCCCTGAGCTAGGAGTGTTGCTGATGGGCTTGGGGAACAGTAAAGAGGACCAGGTGATTGGAAAGGGTTGGAAATGAAGGCTGACTTCAGAGGAGGTACAAGGCAGCCCAACCACACAAGGCTTTCCTGGGATGTCCTAGGGGTCGACTAGCAAAGTGAAAGAGGTGACAGGAGACCTGCTGAAGGGAGAGGTGGCTTAGATGGAGCCATGGTCACCGAGAATTGAGCAGGCAAATGAGGGCTTCACTGATATCCACCGACGGCGCTGAGCTAGGGCTGGCTGAGAATGATGGGGAGAAGAAAAACTCACTTAATGCCAGCCTGAGAAAGGCAAAAGCTTCACGGGGGTCCTCCCAGACTTGGAATCTAAGTGCTACCATTCCACAGGTTAGAAAAGACCCCGAGGGACAGACGATAGCACTGGGAGGACCCACGGTTAGAAGAGGAGGGGTCAGTGAGGAGTCAGGCAGAGATGGTTACCGAGACACTTACCTCTCTCCCTGGATGCCAATATAGAGTTCCCTCCTCTAAATGAACCTGTAAAGGCCAATTAGGCGAAGAATGGATGAGGCTCTAGAAGAGGTTGCTGAGGTCCTCAGACCACAAGCTGGTGGAGTGGAGTTCAATCATTCATCCATTCATTCATGCGGCAAACATTCCTTCCACACCTTCTGTCTATTACAGGCTTGAGGGCTCACATTCCCATCTATGGCACACTGCCATTGCCTCCTTTTATCCCGCATGCAAACACTGTGAGGTAGATGTCAACATCTCCATCTCACAGACAGGGAAACAGAAGCTCAGAGAGGCCAAGCCACTTCCCCAAGGTCCCACAGCCTTCAAGGGGCAGAGCTGGGATCCAAACCCAGGAAGCACTTCTGATTCCAAAGCCCATGCTCTAAATTGTGCATGCTTTGGCCTCTCTTGGGACCATCCCCTCTGAGACCCCTCAGTAAGGCGAGGGTCAGTGTAAACCACCAATTTCAATCCAGTACAAGTGAGCGTGGAGTATGTGGGAGTGCTGACCAGTCTGGGCAGGGGGACAGGGTGCAAGGCATCCATTCATCTATTTACACATTCATTCCCGCATTTCCCATTCATTCATTCATTCATTCTTAAACTCATTCAACACACATTTGGTGAGCACCTAATTAGGTATCAGATCCTGTGCCAGTTGCTGAGAATATAAAGCTGATTATGACCCCCTGCTTTTGAGGGGCTCATGACTCTCGAGGATGGCAGACTTGGAACAGATCATTCTTATACAGTGGGTTGTTACCCTCAAAGATGGCCAAGTGCTGGGGGAGCTGCTGCACTGGGGCTGCCATTTATAGGCAGGCAAGGAGGGAAACATGCTCTTGGCAGAGGCAGAGTCATGTTCAAAGGCACAGAGGCAGGAGGGGGCCTGGGGATTCAGCAGGGCAGGAGTGTGGCCAGAACTGGGAAAGTAGGGGACCAGATGGGCTCAGAGATGGGCTGGGTGAGACTTTGGACCTTCCAAAGGAATAATGATGGGTCATAATCTGGGAGACGATATAGTCAGGCTTGCATTTAGCACAAGACAGGAATGTGGGGTGGGGGGGGGGTGACCAAAAAGTGGGGAGACAGAAATGGAGGAGAATGAAAGAGGAAAGGATGTCCAGGCTAACTGAATCTTTGGAGGAATGCCTCATCGTCCCCTAGCCTCCCCCATCCCTTATCTTCATGACAGAGAAGATAGCCAACCTCCACCTGGCCCTCCATCAGGTCACCTGATTGCCCATCCACGGCCCCTCGCTCCTGAGGGGTTTGGGAGGGAGCCCGGGTATGTTAGTTAGGGCATTCTGCAAATCAGGCATCAAGGCAGAATCAGATGTACAAGAGGCATATGGGGGGGGAGGGGAGGGAGGCCTTTGAAGGCTGAAGAAGGAGCAGGAGAGATGGTGACAGCCGGACTGCAAAGTAGGCATGATGCCTGAGAAAGGAGAGAGAGGATGGGAAGGGCCTGAGTAGGCCCAGCCTCAGACTGCAGGTGGCTCTGAGGAAGGCCTGGCCAGGCCGGGCAGTGGGAGCCCCAGGCAAGACTGCCTGCCAGGGATGCTGCATTGGCTTGGGGGCCGTGCCCAGAGACAGGAGCCTGGAGGCCGCAGGGCCCTGGCTCAAACGGTGCAGCTGATCCCGGAGATGCAGCACTTAGATGCTCCACGCCCTTCCATGCCCCTCTCCCATGTCCATCCGGAAAGGGGGAAATGAGGGAAAGAACGGAGTCTTACCCTTTGTGGGTTTGAGCTCACACACACTGCCGAGCCTCCTGGAGCTGTAAAATACAGAGCGGAGTCCCCAGCTGGAGTAGAGGGTGTTCTGAGGGAGTGAAGGTATAGGGACCCCTGCAGTCCTGGCTTGGGAAAGGAAGGCATCGGGTAAATGCCAGCTGGAGGGGGTTAGGAATGAGGGCCCCTGGGGATGGAAAGATCCCCTGATGTGCCTCTGTCTTGCCTCAGGCTACGGCAACCTGAGCCCCCATACGATGGCCGCCCGCCTCTTCTGCATCTTCTTTGCTCTTGTGGGGATCCCGCTCAACCTCGTGGTGCTCAACCGACTGGGGCATCTCATGCAGCAGGGAGTGCATCACTGTGCCCGCAGCCTGGGGGGCGCCTGGCAGGTGCATGGGCTGTGGGAGTGAGGGGGGGCTGGGTTACTTCTAGGATGAGTGGGGTAGTGGGAATCAGGAGGCCCAGGGGGGCGGGTCACTGGAGGGAGCAGGGGTTACCTCTGGGAATCAGGGTTACTAGTGGGGATGTGGTGGGACTGGAGGCCGCTGCCCAGAATGGAGGTCATTAGTGATAAAGGGGCATCAGTAGAGAGCACGGGGTAGCAGCTGGCCGACTGGAAGGGTATCAGCCAGCCAGGTCTTGCCCAGGAACCTGGAGAACACAGACGAGGTGGAGGGGCCCCAACAGCCCCTTCTTGCCGGGAGGGAGCGTATCCCTGTCTCCTGCTCAGGATCCCCCGAGGCTGTCTGTTCCCCAAGCACTGGGCAGAAGCCACATGGGGCCTGGGTACTGCATGCACCCACAGGACCCGGCCAAGGCTCGGTGGCTGGCGGGCTCCGGTGCCCTCCTCTCGGGCCTCCTGCTCTTCCTGCTGCTGCCCCCACTGCTCTTCTGCCACATGGAGGGCTGGAGCTATGTAGAGAGCTTCTACTTCGCCTTCATCACCCTCAGCACCGTGGGCTTCGGCGACTACGTGATCGGTGAGAGATCCCTGCAGGCAGCAGGAGGGCGGCTGGGCACTCAGCTGCCTGGCCTCCACTCGCCTGCTCCATTGGCTGGCACCTGTCGTGCGCCAGGCCCTGCAGGGCGGGGGGGGGGGTGGTGGGGGCGGCGCTCGGAGGCCCAGAGTCCAGAGGACACAGGCCTGGGAAGGTTCAACCTGCTTTGTTGTGTGATGGGACTAAAGTCACACCAGGTAAAAAGTGACAACTGGAATTTGAACCCAGCGCTTGGGGCTGGCTATAAGTCACGGCCCTGGTTCTCTTGACAAGCACTGAAAATGTCCACAGGCTCAACTGTTGTTATGAGAGCTCACCAAATTAAGAGAGTCCCTGACCCGCCCTCCCTGGTCCTTCCTTGTCCCAGGGTCTCTTCTCCCCACTTCACCCCACCTCATGAAACGCCAAGCTTCCCACTGTCCCTGGGCTGAGGACCATATGTTCCACACCACAGGCCACAGGGACCAGGCTGGAGAGTCTGGGAGACTCAGGAAAACCCGCCTCCCCCGACCCCCGTTGGCAGATGAACTCTGAGTGCCAGTAAAGAAGGGCTGCATGGTCCAGAAGGCCCAACATGAGGTTTAATCAGCCATCACTACCCAGTGTGGGCAAGACAGGGGTCCCAGAAGCCACTGGCCTTGCATGATAAAGCTGAGGCAGGTGCCCAGCAGGTGGCAGTGGAGGGACATTCTGTGGGGCCACAGGGGTGGCTGGGACCTCAGCTCAGCCTCATTATCCCCCTGTGCTGCCCTCCCCTGAAGGTTCACCACATGAGCAGTGGCCCCTGGCACCACCACCACACTGGTCTCAAGGACCCCTGGCCCTAAATTAGGGAGGAGGCCCTGTCCTTCTTCACATCTATGGAGACAGAACCTAGCCTGGGATATTGAAATGAGGTCTTACCAAAGTAACAAACAGCTAGCTAGCACCTCAAGCCACCTAGAGTGACAACTGTCACCCCCATTTTACTGAGGAGAAAGCTGAAGCTCAGAGAGGCCAAGCCATTTGCCCGAGATTGCACAGCTAGCTAGAATTCTGATCGGCTGACTCCCAGACTCATACTCTTTCCAGACCCCGTCACGTACCCCCTCTGGGGCCTCAGTGTTCCTATATATAAAATGAGCAGTCAGGGCTAGGTGATGGCTGAGACCCCCTCCGTGCCTTCTCACCTGTGTTCAGTGTCCCCCCCTTCCCTGAACCTCTCTTTCCTTAAGAAGAAGCATCCTGTGTCAGGGGCCTCATGCTGTCCCTTCCCAATATCTTCAATCCTGGAGGGAGGCTGTTGCTCTGAAAAGAAATTTTTGAGAAGGTTTCTTCCAACTGGGTACACTCCCACACCTACCTTCAAAGTGGTGAGACAGGTCTGAGGAGAGCTTAGCCCAGCGGCTCCAAGGGCCACATCTGTCCCTGTCACAGATCAGAGAATGATTCTTGGATCTGTCCTCTCCTCTCTGTTCCCACTGCCATCTTCTTAGTCCAGCCAGGCCTGTTGTACATGGCTGGTTATGTAGGTTGGGCACTACACAACCCTAAAGTGTTGCCATTCACATAAAGCACATGGAATGGCACCCATAGATTTGTGAGGCCTGTATCTCTGTCCCCGCCTTGGCTTTTAGGACCTTTAAAAAATTACAAGTGCTATCACATCACCTGCCTAGGTCCTGCGAAAACCTTCAGTGTTTTCCCATAGTCTTAGGATGGAGTCCCAAATCCATGGGTAGGCTGGTGAGGGCTACTCTATGGCTGAGCCCTGCCTCCTTCTCCACTCTGAGCTCTCCCTCTTCCACCCTGTATCGGGGCCACCAGGGGCTCAGCCATAGCAACCTCAATCCAGGGCTATGTGATGTGATGGGTCCTGCACCACCAGGGCTCAGGGCGTGAAACTTGGGATTTGCCCCAATGGTAGTCCTGAACCCAGAAGACCTGGTTCTCTGAGGGTGTCCAGTGCAAGGAGAGGGGAGGAAAAGTGGGAACAAGGCTCTCAACAACAGTCTCCTGGTGCCTACTGATCACCAGGTCCCCCAAAGTTTGGTCCTGGGTGGGAAGAGCTGACAGCAGGCTCCCCTGGAATCCTGCCTGGAGAAGCCTACACGAGGAATCTTCGTAAGGATGTCCTGAGGCTCCACATTCCTCCGAGGCAGGGCAGATACAGGTCTAGACACAGACACCCTGGGAATGGCAGGAAAGGCCTCCACCAGCATCAAGGGAGGGCCTGCGACATCCACGCAGCAGTCTCTACTGGAGCAAGGAGGGCTGATCAGGGTCCCTGCTTCCTGCCAGCCACCCTGTGGGGAGTGGCAGGGCCAGGAAGGCTGGAGGATGGGGCCAAGGCCTCCCAGAGTCAGTCCCCTTCCACCGAACATCCTGACTGAGGAGACGTGGTTCAAACCCATGAGGCCCCCCCCAAAGACTGCTCCCACCCATGTCTCTCCACCTTCTTTGTCCTCCAAGGACAAGGTCAAACCCTTTTCTTGGATGGGAATGCTGAGGTCCACCACCTGGTCTCAGGGCGCCCATTGTCCCTGTCATAGCAGCCCCGCGGGTGTTGTCTTCATAGCTGCTCCTTTTCCCAAAGGCCATGGCCAGAGCAGCACCCCGGTCCCAGCCTCCTGCTCCTCCCTGGCCTCATCCCCCACTTCCCCCAATTGCATTTGCAACACAGTTGAGCGCCTTGCCAGCTGCCAGATCACCCGCCACTTATGATTTCGGCTAAAAAAATGAAATAAAATGAGAGAAGGACACCCCCTCCCCTCCGCTGCCAGGAGCAAGCCGAACTGGTGGGTGGCAGGGGCTGAGAGCTGGCTCACCGCTGATCTCATTTGGGACTGCCAGCGGAATCTTGGCCCCATAACTCAATCAGCCTAATCCAATCCCGGCTCCTGCCAGGCAGTGAGGTGGGGTCCAGGGCTGCAGGCTCATTCCAGAGCTGGGGCCCAGGAAAGGGACCCAGGCCTGAATGACAGGGAACAGAGGTTGTCTTGGGGGCAGGAGACAGAGGGATGGGTGGGACAGAACACGAAGACAGAAAAAGATGTTGAGAGAATAAGAGGACAGACCTCGCCCTTGAACAATCCCGATTTGATGAGGGTGACAAGACAGACCCCTAGGAAAGAAGGAAGAATTGAGTTATGGAGTAGGCTCTTGAAATGACTTATCTAAGCCCTCCAATGACCTCCATCTGTCCCTTCCCTCTGCCATTACTCACCCAGTCCTGATTATGTTTGGGGTGCCGGTGTGGGGATCCCAGAGAGAATGAGTAACTTAACCCAGCAGAAGCACATGGGCTGAGGTCTATCTGCTGGATTAGGGGACGTTCACTAGGCCATGAGGAAGTGGAAATGAAGAGCATTCTGAGCTGGAAGGACAGCAAATACAAAGGCCCTGGGGCAGGACTGGAGATAGATGGGAGAACAAGAGAAAGCCCAGAGTGACAAGCACAGCACTCAGCAGGGAAAAGGTATGCAAATCAAGGCTGGGGGAGTAGATAAGGGCCTTAGGACTTCATCCCAAAAGCCAAGGGCTTGGGAAGAAAGTATTCTCCTCATTCACAGGTGAGGGATATTCAGACAGATGAAGGTCACACAGCCAGGGAGAACTGGGGCAGGATACAAACTCCAGTGGTTCCACCTGTTGTCCCCAAAGCTCTTGGCAAGTTGCCTCTGTTCAGATATGAGGAAACCAAACACAGAGACAGGCAAACAACAGAGCGGGCATCAGAATCTCTTGGGAGGCTTGTTAAAACAGATTGCTGGGCCCACCCCAGGGTTTGCATTCAGTAGGTCTGGAGGGGGACCCGACCATTTACACTTCTAGCAAACTCTCAGGTGATGCTGATGCTCCTGGTCCAGGGTCCCCACTTTGAAGCACTGGGATAGAGCACAGAGTCCATCAGAAGGACAAAGAGGAAATGTAGCTTCCAAACTCAACTCAGAGTGGCAATCCAGGGAGGCTTCCTAGCATCCTATAGCAGTGACCACAAGGCTAGCGATCTCAGACCAGTTTGAACTTCCCATATTCTGCTCATATACATCAAGCCATGTGTGGCTGTTTCTGTTTGGGAATGTGGCCTTGACTTTGCCAGACCTCTTTCCTCTGACTTTGCCTCTCCCCGCCAGGGATGGACCCCTCCCGGAGGTACCCGCTGTGGTACAAGAATACAGTGTCCCTATGGATCCTCTTTGGGATGGCGTGGCTGGCCTTGATCATCAAACTCATCCTCTCCCTGCTGGAGATCCCGGGGAGATCATACTCCTGCTACCACCACAGCTCCAAAGAGAACTTCAAGCCCCAAAGCTGGAGGCAGAGCCCCGATGGGGAGGCAGAACCCCGTTTGCCACAGTCAGGCTGCTGTCCAGAGGGGCCTGTGAGAATCATGCAGCATCCAGAACCCTCTACTCAGGTCTCATGTTGTGGAAAAGGCAACTAGTTATATTCCCGTATGCATTCCATCTTCCTCAGTAACGAGCCCTGGCTTTAAGCTTGGCACATAACCACCCAGACTAAAGACTACTTTTTTATCTTCCCTTGAGGCTATTTACAGCTATATGGTTAAATTCAGCCCAATTGAATACACGGAGAAGAATCCTGTGGGACTTATGACTGACTTTTTGTGGCAGGTAGTGTGCTCCTCTTCACTACTTCCTTTTTCTAGCTGGCTGCAATACTGATATAGTGGCGGGAGCTCTGGCAACCATATTGCACCATGAGGTAGAAGCCATGTTTGAGATCGGTGACACAGTAAGACAGGAAGAGCCTGGGTTCCTGATGGTTGAAGAGCTTCCATAACAATCTGAACCGAATACCTTCAGACTTCATTTGTGTGAGTGAAAAATAAATGTCAATCTCGTTTACTACAGTTTTATTTGGGGTTTTCTGTCACTCACAACCACAACTAATTCTAACTGACCTACGTACCCAGAGACAAAGGCAGCATCTGAGACTGGAACATACACAGAATCCACTCCTTTCCCAGGTGAGTTTGCCCAGGACTGGTAGAAGGAATGGATTAAGGGCTGAAGTTCAAGGCCCCCTTCACGTCCAGAGACCTTCCAGGTAAACTCCCAACGGTCAGGGTTGATACAGCTAATAGGCAGCTGGCCCCAGTCTGGCTGCTGAATCCTTGCTCTGTGTCTCCCTCACACCAGGGAAAAGCCAGGGGCAGGCCAGTGGGCTCCTCCTGCCTCACCCTGCCCCGCTGCGTTTGAAGACGGCAATCACAGTTTGCTAGGCCAGGTAGGGTTTGCAGAGATTCCTTCTTTTTGCAGAGTCTCACCCTGAGCATTTCTGTCTCTCACTTAGGGCTGCTACTAAGGCGGTATACCCCCTACCACACTCAGGTCCCCAAGCCCAGCCAGGAGCCCCTGGCAGTACCAGCTGCACCTGAGGGTCACCAACGGCAGCTGGGTTCTCCACCTCGGTGGATACCTGTGACTTGGCTTCCCTCCACCACATTGCAGGTAGTGGCACAGGGACCCAGGGGGCTCCATGTGGCCCCTCCCTGTGGAGCCTCAGAGCCCTCCTAAAATTGGATCAAGGGCAGCCTTTTGGCCAAGGAAGAAGGAAGGGTTGTTACGCCATCCAACTTGCGCCATCCGGCCTGGCCCTAAGTGGACCAAGGCCAGACCCAGGAACAAATACCAGCGAGTGAACAACAGGGTCTGTGCCCTCTTCCTAAGGCCCACAGGGCAGGCAGAGGAAAACGGAGGTGAGGAAGAGATTGCTGGAGGCCTAGAACTGGCATCCTTGTACTTTGCACACTCCAGAGAGAGGACCCAGAACTCAAACCTGGGAGAGACAGAGAGGCCAGAGTGCTGGGTTGGTTTCCATGGTTCCCACACTGCCTCGCGTTGAGCCCCTTTCTCCCCCTGCCTGGCCTCCTAGAGTCCCTCTCACCTCCATCAAGCCATCTACCCCATGCACACCCCTACCCATGTTCACAATGCCTGCCCCAGAGAGCACCAGCCTGTGGTGCTGCCCATGGGGCAGAGGAAGGCTTCTGATTGGCCAATTGCCTGCAGATGTCTGCTCCATGGCCAATGAGAGGAGTCGCTGCAACCCTGAAGCACCAATCCAGGAAGTGAGAGGGGTAATATGATGGGAAAAGATAGGATTCAGCAGGCAGAGAGGGAAAGGTTAGGACCTGAGGTCCCTGGGTGGGGAAAAACACGTAGTTCAGAACAATGCTGGGAGCGTCTGACCACAGCAAACCCCCTTGGGCGTAAGTTCCCTCTTAAGAATGTAATAGACACTACCTACTCCCCTTCAGGTTCCCTCAGGAATTTGACAAAAGACCTGGCTAAAAATAAGTAGTGGGCCATAAAGCCCATGACCCACAAGGAACGGTATAGCCAAAGACCACCCTCATACAATGGATCGAGCCGATCAGGAATGGACAACCCAGCACCTAGAGTTGTCGAGCCAGTGAGGGTAGAACCTGAGAAGGAACGAGGGGGAAGGGAAGGGAGAGCTGACCAGAACCTTATAAAACAAGGACCCTTGCCTACAGTCAAGGTCATTCTCTTTCCAATGTCCCCTCCCTGTAAACAGAGCTTTCCTACCAGTCTTCCTTTCTGATCTTCTCCTCTCCTAAACTTCTGCCTGCCGCTCATTTTGTGTCTACCTCTTCGGAAACTATGGCCTAAGGATGGGCAGCGAGGTCTTTCAGAGGAGAGGGAGGGGAGATGGGAACGACAGCGGCATGAGAAAGTGGGCGGGCGAGGAAGCAAGTCACTCATTCACTCACACCACCTAGGCCAGGCCACCGAGGCCCTGAAGGCGGGGGCCAGGGGGCCCCTCAGAGCAGCACAGCATAGCTGCTGAGGGCGTGGAGCTTGGAGGCAGCCTACCTGGCTCACCATCTCTGTGACTTGTGCAAATCACTTAACATCTCCCTGCACGGCTTTCTTCCTCTGCAGATGGAGATAAGAGCAGGGCTGATCTCCCGGGATCAAATGACTGCGTAACATCCCAGCAGGGCGCGCATCAGACCGGAGCATGATGCGCCACTCAGCTGGTGGCGTTCCACGGCAGGCGCCTGTGGACAAGGCAGGACGCCGGCACTGCGCAGGCTGGCGGCTACGTGGAGGGCAGGGCCTCTGCTGACCCGTCTCGGGGCTCGGGGCCGGCCAGGCAGGCCTGACTGAGCAAGTGGTGATGCAGGACTGAGCCCTGCCCTTTTGGGGGCTCCCAGGCTAATACCATCACACTGCTGGCCGGGGTGAGGGGTCTGCACACGCATGGGTCCCAGGGGAACCTCCTGGCAGAGACCAGGAAGTGCACGTCGAGCGTGCAAATGCAGGGCCAGGGGACCGACCACAGCTGCTGCCACAACGCTGAAGGGCAGGCAGACCCCTCACACCAGCGGCTGCCCTGCCTTCTCCCTTGGACAGGCTGTCCGGTTCTGTGGCTTCAGCACAGCCAGGGCAGGATCAGACTCACTGTCACATGGTGCTTCCTTCTAAAACAGTGACACCCTTCATCACCACGTCATCATCACGGTCGTCATCATTATTTCCTAACATTTATTGGGTGCTTATTATGTGCAGGCACTGTTGTAAGCTTTCTGCTTGTACTAAGTTATTTATTTCTCCCCTCAGTGCTGGGAAAAAGAGCTGTTCTTTTTTAATGCTGTTTCAAGAGGGGGGAAATGAGATTTTCAGTGGATGCTGAGCAAAGGTAGCCACCCGTCCTGGTGGGTGAGAGTGAGAGGTAAGGGAGACTTCCTTTAAGCCCTGTGTGATCTTGACCAGCCACTCCCCCTTTCTATGCCTCAGTTTCCTCATCTGTAAAAGAGGAGGCTTGCTTCAGAGAGTCTGCATCTTACTGCCTCTATTCCCTCAGATTTTGTCTGGATTGTTCTATTGACCACATTTCAGAGAGGGCAGTTCCTGACCCCACCCATCTCCTGGGCCATCATAAGCATTTGGATCCAAGGAAATCTCTCCCTGTTTCTGTCTGTCTCTCTGTCTCTGTCTCTCTGTCTCTCTCTCTCTCTCTCTCTTACACACACACACACACACACACACAAAGTTCCAAGGTCCTTCCCTCACGGTCCCTCCAATGCCGGAGGCCTGGCTGGGGGAGGGGTGTCCACTCATGTTAGGAGCTGGCTCAGAGAAGGACTTGACTCAGTAGGAGCCAGAGGACCCCCATAGTTTGGGCAATAGCTACGCTGAGACTCCCCCCATCCCCAGTTTCCTCTACCCTTACTTCACTAGGAACCCACCCCTGGGCTCCAGGCCCAGAGAACACTGGCCTGAAATCGGCCCCCTGACCGCCCCCCACTGCTCACCCCAAACCACCCACACAGCTGGTCACTGGGCCTCTCACCCCCACCCCCCATACACTCTCCATGCTGGGCCCTGGGCCCTGGCCCCTCTGACCCTCCTTCCTTCTCCCCCCAATACTCTGCTATGTCCTGTCCCCTTGCCCTTTGCTGACCAAAACCCATCTCCAGTTCCTTGAATCCAAGGAGACAGCAATCCCCCTGCCCCTCAGCCCATCCTTAGGGTCTTTGCCCAAGATTCCTAGCCCACCCCCACTCCAATCACAAAACCTCTCCCAATCCCTCAGGGACCCATGGCAGCCGAAGGCTCGAAGGCAGGAAGGGCAGCCAGAACTGGACACCTCCCACCTCAGTTACGGCTCTTGTGGGGAGCCAGGGACGCTCCCCCCACCCCACCAGCATGTTCTACAGAAGCGTAAAAGCAAAACCATTCAGACTCACTCCCCACCAGCCACTATGCCTCAGTTTCCTCATCTGTAAAAGAGGAGGCTGGCTTCAGAGTCTGCATCTTACTGCCTCTATTCCCTCAGATTTTGTCTGGGCAAAATCTGACTGAGCTCCCTGCCCCTGTCTGAACTAGACAGGGTTCAGGATCCTGGGATTGGGATCCTGTTCAACCTTTGCCCACATTCCAACCTTTCCACATTTTGTCTCATTTATTCTTCCCTGGATTCAGAGAATTTATACCCTGACCCTACCAATTTCCTGCTTGCTGTGCAACATTTGAGAAGTCACCTAACCTCTCTGAGCCTAAAATGGAAATGCTGATAGCATGCTCAGGAATGTTTTGATGAATGCAGGGGAGTGAGTAATGAATGAGAAAGCACCGTGTTGGATCTGGTACATCACAGGGCTCAGAAATATTTGTTCCCCTCCCTTTCTCTTCTTCTTGGACTGAAGCTCTCCCTGACCCCACCCTCTTTCATCAGGCAGCTCCTGGAGCCCTTCTGCACCCCTTCCTTTCAGAAGACCTCTTAGACCCGCCTACCCCTTGGCCTCCAGTGGGCTGGGGAGGGGCAGGAAGTGAGGTGGGAATGGAGGAAATAAATTTGCCAAAGACAGACTGTAAAGTGAGAGGGTTAGTGTGTGTGTTGGAGGCGTGGCTCCCAGTCCGCCCACTGGCCGACCTCGCGGGTCAGGAAGCTTCCCTGGGGGGTGGGTGTGTGCCTTCCGCAGCGCTCCTTGATAATCTGTCTTGGCTCCTTCTCCCCATCCACTCTCAGACTTTCTCTGAACCCCTGAACCTCCCCGGGGGTGGGGGGGGGGGACGGGGTTTGACCCCTGTGGGCTAAGTCACCCAGGCTCCTGTGGGCTTTGGCTTCTGATATGATGAGGCCTGTGAGGGAAAGTGGTGGGAGAGGAGGAGGGGAGAGAAGTCGGGGTGTTTGCCCCCTCTCCCAGCAGGCCCCGCTTTTGGCAGTGCTGTTCTTGCCCAAGGGGCACAGTGCCCGTCCTGTTGGCCCTTTTCCCAGAGTAGCAATACTGACTGGGTTCTAGTGAGAGGCCGCCACCGCCCCGCCCTTTCAGGACCAGGGGTGGTAATGACTCCCCATGGGGCCCAGTCCTAGGAGCTGCACCATCACCTGGACTTGCCCTCACCCTCCCTTCATTACACTCTCTGCAAGGAGCCCTTGGGAAATGCAGCCTGCTTCCTGCAAAGACCCCGCTGATCCAAGCACGCAGTTCATCAGTCCCCCAAGCCCCCACTCCCTGAGCCGAACCCCAGCCCAGCGGGGGTCTGGAGGCTCAGAACACTGCATTAAAATCACAGAGGAATCAACCCGGCCTCCCTGATCCAGGAGAGGCTCCAGCTCTTGCTCAAGGGAGACCCAGTTCAGGCACCGGGTATACTCGGTCAGTCACCCTTGCCTGCCTCTGCCTGGCTGGGGAAGGCCGAATGAAGGAAGAGAGCAATGCCTTCCCCCAACTGCGTTCTGGGCCCTGCAGAGAAGTCAGGGAGGAAGGGACAGACCCTCTCCCCACGGGAAGCTCCGCATCACACTGGAAGCTCCATGTCTCCCCCATCGGACTAGGTGCTCCCTGGGTAGGGCGGTGGGGGCGGGCTGGTCTCACCCATGTGTTTTCTTATTATCCCCAGCATCTAACTCCAAAAAGAAACAACTCCTCAGTGCAAAACTTAGAGACACAGGAAAAGTACAAAGTGCCAACACTGCCCTCTGGTAGGGGAGGTGTCTCCAAAAGGCCTACGGAGCAGCAGCAGCACAGCTCATGCTATATGATTGGTCCGGAGCTTGTCCCCAGGAGCACTCGCCTGGCTTCAATCCTATGTTGCCAACTCCCCCCCCCCCCCCCCCCCCGCCCCATATCCTTGGGCAAGTCACTTCGCCTTGGGGTGGCCAACTGGTCCCAGTTCTCCAGAGACTGTCCTGGGCAGGGGCCACTTCCATGGACATCCCTTAGTCCCAGGAAAAGCAGGACAGTTGTTTGCTCTCCCTGAGCTCCCCGTGCCTCAGTTTCCTCATATGTGAAATGCAAATAATAGCAATGTGATAATAACAGCAACATCTGCCTCACGAGGAAGGCTGTGGTAGAGATGAAATTACTTCATGCAAATTCAGAACTTAGAAAGTACCCAGCACAGAGTTAAGTTCTGGATGATTTACTTTCTTTAGCTGAGTTCCCCGGCAGCTGATCACGGGACAGGATTTGCCTGCAAGCAGTTTATTTAGGAAGTGGCTCCAAAAAGCCCCAGTCAAGAGGTAAACCAGGGGAAGAAAAGGAAAGCAGCGGGGAGTTGAGGGGCAGCGGAGGGCTCCATAAAGCCTGGGTGGAGCATGCCTCCTGGCTGCCTGTCCTGAGGGGTAAGGAAGCTGAGGTACAGGACCCCCCCAAACCCATTTCTCGCCGCTTGAGGGCTGCTGCGTAGGGAGGTGCTTACTCCCCAGCACATGTAGCACAGAAGCTGGCAGAGTACATAGGAAGGGTAAGAGCAGAGCGGGCAGGGCCCCGTCACCACGTATGTGTTAACCACACTTAAAATATGCAGGAGAGAGGGGAGCAGAGGGGACACCTGCCCAGTGGCAGGAAAGGGGCTCAAGGCAGGAGGAGGTCGTTTCTGGGTGAGCTTCGAAGCATGAATACAAGTTTTCCAGGTAAAGGAGGAAGTAAGCCTTGCACATGGTGGGCTCGCAATACATATTTAAATGAATGCCAAACAAGTGGAGAGAGAGTCAAATGCTTGCGCTTGTGGGGCTGATTAAGATGGTGGAGAGGCATGGACAGTCAGAGGAAGAGGTGATGCAGTCAGACCTGGGGGCATCAGGAAAGGCTGGATCAAGGCAAAATGACCTGAGCTGGTCCCCGTTAACAGGTGAGGAGGAGGGAAGGTAGACCACGTGGAAGAACCCCAAGAGCCCAGGCAGAGAAGCAGGAACAGGCAGGGCTAGAAAGGGATGCCAAAGAAAGGGAGGGAAGGGGAAGGAAGGGAAGGGGAGATAAGGGAAAGGAAGGAAGAAAAAGGGAAGAATTGAACTAAGGGGAGGAGAAAAAGAGACATAGAAAGCTCTGGCCCAGGAGCAGAGTCCCGCCCAGAGTGGAGGTAATCCAGGAAGACTTCCCAGAGGAGATGAGCCCTGAACCCAAGCTGCTGTGAGCCCAAGAACAGGAGCTTCATGGAAAGAAGGCCGCAGGCATCCTGTGAGTAGAGGGAGCTGAGGGCCAGGCGCTGCCAGCCAGCCAGAAGGAGGGTGGGTTCCAGTGGTTATTACCGGAGCTGTACAAATATTGTTGTTTTGACTGGTAGCGGGGATTGGTTTATTTTTCCCCGGGAACCACAAGTGTGATGTGCAGGTTCATTTTAGAACATGACACCACGGGAAGAGCAACAATCTCTGGCCTCGCCTTTCCCACTTCTGGTAAGATGCACACACACACACACACACATACGAGTCATAAAAAATAACCCAAACCACAAATGTTTAATCCACCAACGCCAAATGTCTGCTGGAAATATCTCCGTTGTCGCAATGGTAAGAGCGTCCCACTTTTTTATATGCAAAGCACTTGCAACAGTGCCTAGAATATAAAATGCCCCATAAACATCTTCACTATTATCTGGAGGTTGAAGAGCTCAGCAGCTAAGAGCGTGGACATGTAGCCACATCATCTGAGTTCAGACAGCTCGGCTCCCAGCACTTACCAGCTGTGTGACAGTGGACATGTTGCTTAATCTCTCAGTTTCTTCGTCCAACATGGGGATAATAATAGTGCCTCACTCAAAGGGTTGTAAGAGTAAGTGAATTAATAACATACAGAGAGCTCAGAAAACGGCCTGGCTCAGAGTAAATACGTTATAGACACGACAGTCATTATCATCACCATCACTGTCACGTCCTGCTCCACTCCCTGGAGCCTATGCCATAGACTCCCAGCCCCCCCCCCCCGACCCCTCAACTTCCCACTGAAAACCAACCGCGCCCTGGCCAACAGTGCCCCGGGACGAGGAGGAACAGAGACAGAGAGAGAGGGTGATCCTGTGTGTTCAACAGGAAGTGTCAGATGCCCGGAAGCTTTGACTCCAAGATTGTGCGAACCTCCCCCTTCCACCCCAAAACTACATCGCTGCATCCAGGGCCCGACACCACCACGGCTAGACCTCTCTCCGCCCACCCCCTTCAGGAAGCGGAGTCTCGTAGGGAGAAGGCAGAGTCATTTCCCCTCTGGTAGAGACGCTGCCTTCATCGCTAAGCTAAGTTCCATGGGTGGGGATGGCAGGGGAACTGCAGCTTGGATCTGCTCAGGGTTAGATCTCTCTTGGTGGCTGGGTGTGTCTGGGGAGAGAGGAGGTGAGGGCGGTGAGCCCTGTTTCCAGGCTTGGCTTGGAGAAGGAGCTCTCAGACTTGAGTGTGTATCCACACCCCCTGGAGGGCTTTTTCAGACACAGGTTGCTGGCCAGAGCCCCAGAGTGTGTGATTGCTCAGTCAATTTGCTTTTCTAATGAGTTCTTGTGTGAAGCTGCTGAAGAAACTTGAAGAAACACAGGCTTGGGCACTCCGGTCTAGTCCAGCCTAGACAGAACTTTGTCTGAATCCCAGTTCTACCCCTAAGAGCTGTGTGACCTTGGTCAGGTCACTTAACTTCTTGGGCCTCAATCTTCCCACTTCTAAACCCAGGGCTCTAGGGGTGCCTGGGTGGCTCAGTCAGTTAAACATCAGCACGGTTAAACAATAGCATTCGACTTTTGATTTCGGCTCAGGCCACGATCTCAAGGTTCGTGGGATCGAGCCCCTCATGGGGCTCTGCACTGACAGTGTGGAGCCTGCTTGGGATTCTCTCTTTCTATCTCTCTCTCCCTCTCTCTTTGTCTCTCCCCCTTTAGTGCGTGCACTAAGTGCACTCTCTCTCTCTCTCTCTCTGTCTCAAAACTAAATAAATAAAAACACTAAAAAAATAAAATAAAACCAGGACTCTAATACCTGTCCTCAGGACAGCTGTGAGGATTCCAGAAAGACATGGAGTCAAAGTGGCCAGCACGGTGCCTGGCTGCCAATAGATAGACATACTGTGACTGTTGCCATTATTCTTCCAGAATCTGGGACTAATGGTTTTCCTCGGTACCTGCTCTTTCCCAGTAACACATCCCTAACTATTACATGGGCACGCAGCTGCCCAGAAGAAAGACCTCATTTCCCAAGCTCCCTGGACACAGTGCAGCCTTATGGTAAGAACTGAGTAGGGGCGCCTGGATGGCTCAGTCGGTTAAACATCAGACTCTTGATTTCAGCTCAGGTCATGACCTCACGGTTCGTGGGTTTGAGCCCAACATCAGGCTCTGCACTGACAGAGTGGAGCCTGCCTGGGATCCTCTCTCTGTCTCTCTCTCTCTCTGTCCCTCCCAGCTCGCGTGCATGTGCACGCACTCTCGCTCTTTCTCAAAATAAATAAACATTAAAAAAAAGAAAAGAAAAGAAAAGAAAAGAAAAGAGCTGACTTTTGTATACTAGATGGGATATTGTTTTACTACTAAAACAGAGACTCAAAATGGCAGTTACCTAACTAATGGAGAAATTTTTTTTTTGTATGTGTTTTTTAAAAATTCATTTTAGGGACAGAAAGAGTGAGCAAGTGTGAGCCAGGAAGAGGGGCAGAGGGAGACAGGAAGAATCTTAAGCAGGCTCCACACTCAGTGTGGAGCCCAGCATGGGGATCCTACGATCCTGGGATCATGACCTGAGCCAAAATCAAGAGTCAGAACCTCAACCAACAAAGCCGCCCAGGTGCTGCTGTATTTATTTTTCATATAAAGGCCTAGTAGATGGTCTATGACCCTTCTATTTTGTTGCTCTATCATTCTCAATATAAGACCTTCATCTCATCACATAACATGGCTGCTCCAGCTCCTGCCATCCCATCCACATCCCAGCCAGTGGGAAAGAGAGAAAGGAGAAAGAAAGGTCATCCTTGTTCCCTTTCTGGTCACAACTAGTAGCTGTAAATATCATTTCTACTCACACTATTGTTTGGAAGTCAGTCACATCACCACATCTAACTGCAGAAGCCCGGGCAATGTACTTTTCAGCCGACCAGGTATATCACCAGTTAAAAATGCCATTACTATGTCAGAAGGGTTGAATGGCCACAGTGTTTGCAACAGGATAGAGTCAGTTTGTGTGCACAGCCTCTAGGAACTGTCCTTAAAGGAAGGGAGTACTTGCTTTTTCAGCCCTTACTTCTTCCCGTTGCTGGAATATTATAGATGTGATGGTAGAACCTTAAATGGCCCCTTTGGACCATGAGGTGAAAGTTGTGTTCAGGAAGTGGATCAACTGTGTAGGAAGGCTCGTGTCCCTGACCATTGTGGTGCTGCCATACGAGCCCTGAGCTGCTTCTTTCTGGGCTTGGTTTACATGAGAGAGAAATACGTCTTTACCTCATTTAGCCCACTGCTATTTGGGATTTTCTGCCCCTGGCAGCTAAACTTAATCTTAGCTGACAGTCTTCTTCCCAGCTACCTGAGCTGCTCCTCTCCTGGCACTCCAGCTCAGTTTCCCCAAATTGTCAGGTGTCACATGTTCTGGGAAACAGGAGAGAAGACAGAGATTCATGGGACGTTCTAATATTTTACTCAGCTTTTAGCAGTGCACCCCCAGCCCTGGGTTGCTTGCCATTGTAGACTGAAAAGTGGCCCCCATTCTTCATCTTGCCCTGGATCCCTGCCTTTTGCCCTGTGACTCTGCAATGCCTGCCCACTCTCAGTGTGGACTGGTCATGTGACTTGTTTTGGCCAATGGGGTGTCAGCAAATGAGATGCCAGCAAAAGCTCAAACAGTGCTTATGAATTTGAGCTTGTCTCTCTCACCCTCCCTCTTTCTCTCTCTCCCCCTCTCTCTATATGTGTGGCTCTGGCTCTGTCTGCCATACCCATGAGAATATTTCTAGACTAACCTGCTAGAGGAAGAGAGGCAATGGAGCTGGGCATTTCTTTCTTTCTTTCTTTTTAAGTTTATTTATTTTTGAGAGAGCACGGGAGAGGCAGAGAGAGAAGGAGACAGAAAGCCCCAAGCAGGCTCTGCTCTATCAGCACAAAACCCAATGTGGGGCTTGAACTCGTGAATGGTGAGATCATGACCTAAGCCGAAATCAAGAGCCGGTCGCTGAACCAGCTGGGCCACCCAGGTGCCCCGAGGTGGTCATTTCATTTCAGAAGCAGGAACCAAGGCTCAGAGAACGTGAACTGCCCGCGGGCACCTCTAGGAGAAAAAGGGGGAAGGAAGGAAATGACAATAACCTCCATTCCTGCTATGTGCCTGGACTCATCAGTTCATTTCATGAGGTGGTAATGCCAGGGCCAGGCTTCCATCCAGCCTCCGGCCTGGTGTTAGAGCCCTGGGTGTCCACACTACCCCACAGTGCCCCCAGAGACAGCCCCTGACCCTGCTTCCCCTCACCCATTCCAGTGCACAATCTGACCCTGAAGTGCTCCCCCGGGAGGACAGACCTCCATGTTGGTAAGTCCAGGCATGTCTGTCAGCTCAGGTGACTGTAACAATACCATAGACCGGGTGACTTATGAACAACAGAAGTTTATGTCTCACAGTTCTGGAGGCTGGCAGTCTGAGATCAAGGTGCCGGTGTGCAGTGAGTGTCCTCTCCTGGTTCAGAGATGGCCATCTTCTCACAGCACCCTCACGTGGCGGATGGGGACAGGGAGCTTTCCGGGCCTCCTTTATAAGGGCACTAATCCCATTCACACAGCACTCCCCAAGCCCTGACCTCCTGATACTGTCACGTTGGGGGGTAGGATTTCAACATGCGAATTTTGAGGGGAAACAGATAGCCGGCCCTCAGCATCAACTCCACTTTCCAGCCTCACCTTACCTGCTGCTCTCAGCACGTTGGCACGCACATGGCTTCGCTCTCCTGGATTTCCTCCTGCTCACCAGGCCACGCTTTTCAGGTGTAGCAGGGTAGTCTGTCTGTCTTTATTTCTGTCCATCTTTTATACTTTCCTCTTCCCTCCTTCCTTCCTAGCTTCCTTCCTTCCTTCCTTCCTTATCTCCTTCCTTCCTTTCTAAAATGGAGAACAACTGACCTTCTTCCTCTGGGGTCACATCTGGGGACACTTAGCTGCTCAAATGCAGGGCAACCACGCATCCATTGTTCTGAGCTTAGGGGAGCAGGTGGATAATTTGCAAAATCCTTAAAGACATTCCGGGAGAGGAATGTGCTGTACCAGCTACGATAGTGTCCCTCTGGCCATGAGATTTGTGGATGGATTAGACTACAAGCCTCCAGTCCTCTCTCACCCCACGGTTAACCTCAGGACGTGGCCCTTGGGGACAAGTAGACCCCTGAGAGTATTGTCAGTTGCAGATAACAGAGTGCCAGAGGGAGATACTGGAGCTTCCGCAGCAGGACCTGTGGAGCCTGGAACCTTTAACTGGAGTCCTATCTGCTATCCTGGACCCCATGGCCAGCTCTATGTTCTGTAAGCGTTGGTTTTCTCCCAAGTTTCATCCTTAGGCCATCTTTTTTCTCATTCCATATTTTCCCCCTAGGCCATCAAGTGCCTGCCAAGATTTCAACAACCAACCACAGCTTGACCTCTCTCAAATTTTCATCTCTAAACCAGAATTTCTCCTTTGAGCTCCTGAAGCTAAGCAGTCAACATCATCATCTTCCAATCATCTCCTGACTCAAGATGGCCGCTTGAGCTCCAGCCATGTTGTCCCCATTCACTCAGGAAGGAGGAAGGGAAGAAGAGATGTTCCACATTCCTTACCACTTTCAGGGAGATTTCTTAAAGAGCCAGGAACACATTTGCTTATATGTCACGGGCTAGAAGTTAGTCACAAGATCACATCTCACTTCAGGGGAACCTGGGAGATGTCATCTTTGTCTGGTGTCTGCCTACCTCATCAGCCTCGTTTTCTGTGTCACTGTCACACTCTGCCTTCCTCTCTCTGCAATGGTCACATTGACGTATTCTTGGTTCCTCAGACAAGCTCAGTTCTCTGCCACCTTGAGGCTTTTGTATAAAGCGTTTTCTTTGCCTAGAACACCATGCGGGCTGTCCCCTCTTTCCATCCCACATGCTCAACTCTTTCTTACTAGTCAGTGCTCAGCTCAGATGCCATCTCCTCAGAGGCCTTACCAGAAGGAAGTCATGACCCCACTTGAAAGCCCTCACATATCCCTGAAATCTTTCATAGCACTTACCATATAAGTTTGTAATTCTATATTTATTTTGGTGCTTAGTTCAATTCAATTCAATTCAATTCATTCAATGCAACAGATATTTATGGAGTATCCATTGTATGTCAGATACTCTTGCATAGCACCTCCTCCTGGTCCCAATCACCACAAGGGGTACCTTTCTTTTTCTTCCTTCCTTCCTTCCTTCCTTCCTTCTTTCCTTTCTTCTTTCTTTCCTTTTTTCTTTCTTTCTTTTATTTTTTAGCAGGCTTCTCACCCAGTGAGAGCCCAATGTGGGGCTTGAACTCACGACCCTGAGATCAAGTCCTGAGCTGAGATCAAGACCTGAGCTGAAATGAAGAGTCTGACAAGTCTGACACTTAACGGACTGAGCCACCCAGGTGCCCCAAGGGCTCCTTTTCTGGTAATTTTTCTGTATCTGCTGTTTGCCCTTGAGGGACTGGGACCAGACCAGCCAGTAGACTTTGGCAGATCATGACTTGAGATAGTGAAGACTCCCTCCCAGTCTACCCTTTCCAGGGTCTGTCTGGCCTGGTTGTAGTCAGGGCCAGTGGAGGGGGTATGGAGCATGAGCTGGGCTCCTGGAAACTGAGTTCTGGGTCAGATCTGCTGCCCTTGGGACATGAGGCCTTAGGACAGTCACTGTGTCCTCATTTATAAAAGGAAGCCTGACTTTGGGTGAATATTCTCTATATAAGTGACCAAGACTTTTCTGAAAAATCCATGATGGGCTTTGGGTTTCGTTCATTCACCATTAATTCATAGATTCATTGACCCATATTTATTGACCGTCTCCTCAGGGGACCCAGAAAATGACAGGAATGGGGTCAAGGATGCAAATATGTCAACAGGCAATCCCCATTCTGTGTGGAGAGATTTCCACCTACAATTTCTTGTATTGGCAAGAAATATAGTGTTCTTTATAACTCAATGTCTATTTCAAGTACCTCCTGAAATGGGGTAAAAAGACAATGTATTCATTCTCTATTGCTCCTGCCTTCTCTTCTTCCATCAACTCCTTTCAATCTCTCCTCCTTTCTTCTAGCCCAGGAGAAGTATTTTTCAAGTCAAGGAAAGGATGAGGCTGGGGCAGTCTAGTTACTTTGGTTGTATAACAAAATAGTCCCCAAATTTAGCAGCTTAAAATGACCACATTTATTTCACTCACAGAGCTGCAATTCAGGCAGGGCCCAGGGGGACACCTCTACTCTACCCCACATTAGGTAGGGTGGCATAAAGGCTGAGTGGATCACCTGCAGGGTCACTCGCTCGCTCACACCTGGAATGTGATGTTGGCTGTTGGCTGAGACCTAGCACACCTACATGTGGCCTGTGCTTTCTCACAACATGCAGGCTGCTTGTCAAGGGTGAGCACTGAGAGGGAGAAAAGTTGTACTGCCTGGGACCAGCTAGCCTGGAAAGCTACACAGAGACACTTGCACCACATTCTCTCCATCCAGGCAGTCACCAAATCCCACCCAGTTTCAATGGGATGAGAGAATAGACTCTACCTCTTTGGGAAGAGCATGTGGGGAAGAAATAGGGCTGTGACCATTTTTGGAAAGTACCATCTACCATGAAAGTGGAGGGGGGTCCTCTTTACGTTTTTCCTCTATTTTTTCTATTGTGGTAAAATGCACATAACATAAAAATTTACCATCTTACCCATTTTGAAGTGTACAACTCAGTGGTATTAAATACATCACATCCTTGTGTACCATCCCCGTCATCCATTGTCTTAACTCTTCATCTTGTAAATCTGAAACGCAGTCCCCATGAAACAATAATTCCCCACTCTCTCCTCACCCCAGCCCCTGACTACCAACATTTTACTTTAATTATTTATTTATTTTTTATTTTAGAAAGAGTGTGTGTGAACAGTAGAAGGGACAGAGAGACAGAGGAGAGAGAATCTTAACCAGGCTCCATGCTCAGCACAGAGCCCGATGTGGGGCTCGATCCCACAATCCTGGGATCATGACCTGAGCCAAATTCAAGAGTTGGATGCTCAACCAGCCAAACTACCCAGGCACCCCACCAAATTTCGTCTCCATGATTTGACTGCTCTAAGCCTTTCATGTAATTGGAATCATACAGTATTTATTTATTTTTTTGTGAGTGGTTTATTAGCATCCTCAAGATTCATCCATGTTATAGTGTATGCATAATTTCCTTCAAATTTTTAAGGCTGAATGATATACCACTGTGAGTATAGACCACATTTTGCTTATCCATTCATCCATCAATGGACACTTAGGTTGTTTCCCCTCTGTGGCTATTGTAAATAATGCTGCTATGAGAACGGGTGTACAAATACCAGTTTGAGACCTCACTTTTAGTTCTTCGGGGTTTATACCCAGAAATGAAATTGCTCTTTCCAGCAATTCTATTTTGAAATTTTAGAAGAACTGCAGTATTGTCTTCCGCAGCTACTACACCATTTTATACTCCCACCAGCAGTGCACGAGGGTCTCGGTTTCTCTACAGCCTCGCCAACACTTGTTGTTGTCGTCTGTTTGTGTTTTGATGGTAGCCATCCTAATGGGTATAAGGTGGTATTTTGTTGTAGTGTAAGGTTTGCATTTCCTAATGATTCTAATAATTAAGGATGTCGAACATCTTTTTGTGTGCTTGTTTTGTTTTGTTGTTGTCGTTTTTTAACGTTTCTCCTACTTTTTAGGCCCACATCCTTGTAGTTCCCTTAAGAGCCTGGGGTTTAGACACAAAAGGCCAGAGATTTTTCTGCTTCCTGTTTTGTCATGGCCCACCCCTGAGAAAATAGGACACCAGATAACATCATCCAGCTGCTGTAAGGGGAGGTACCCTGAGAGCCTGAGGAGGAATGTTTCCCCCAGGCCTGGGGCCCTGGGAAGCTGAGTGGAGGAAACAGAAATGTGCATGATGAGTAAGAGTCAGATTGGTTGGGGGAGGAGTGTGGGACAGAAGGTTGGGATGAGGGGATAAGAGTTCTCCACTGAGAGGGAACAGTATGTGCAAAGCCTCTGAAGGAAGATAGAAAAGGGATGTCAGACTTGAGAGACAGGAAAGAGATGAGGATAGAGATAGTCATACAGGTTGGACTTTATCTGGAATCTAGGGAGAGGCCTTTAAAGGGTTTTAAGCAAAAGAATGAGATAAGGGGCACCTGAGTGGCTCAGTCAATTGAGCTATCAGCACAGAGCCCATTTAGGATCCCTGGATCCTTTGTCCCCCCACCCTCGCTGTCTGCCCCTCCCCCGCTTGTACTCTCTTGCTCAAAAATAAATAAACATTAAAAAAAAGAATGAGATAAGATTTTGTGATAATATTCAAATATTATTTTTTTAATGTTTATTTTGAGAGAGCAAGTGGGGCAGAGAAAGAGAATCCCAAGTAGGCTCCAAGCTGTCAACACAGAGCCCAACCCAGGGCTTGATCTCACAAATGGTGAGATCATGACCTGAGCCAAACTCAAGGGTCAGATGCTTAACCAACTGAGCCTCCCAGGTGTCCTAGATTCAAAGATTATTTTGAAGAAAATGTCAACAAAATGAAAACACAACCTACAGGGATGGGAAAAAAAAATCCTCAAACCAAATATCCAATAGGGGGCTAATATCCAAAATGTATCAAGAACTTACACGCTTCAATAAACCCACAAATTAAAAAATTCAGAAAAACCCACAAATTAGAAAATAGGCAAAGGACCTGAATAGACATTTTCCCAAAGAATACACATGAATGGCCAACAGGTGCATGAAAAGGTGCTCAACATCACTCATCACCAGGGAAATGCAAATCAAAACCACAAGGAGACATCGCCTCACGACTGTTAGAATGGCTGTCATTGAAACAGCAAGAGATTAATGCTGACGAGGATGTGGAGAAAAGGGAGCCCTTGTGCCCCGCTGGTAGGATTATAAACGGCTGCAGCCGCTCTGTTTCCATGCTGTTTTCACACTATGACAGTTCCTCAAAAAATCAAAAATAGAAATACCATCTGACCCAGCAACCCCACTTCTGAGAATATATCTGAGTATATGAGATATCCGCATTCCCAAGTGGTTGCAGCGTTGTGTACTAGCCAAGATATGGCAATAACGTGAGAGTCCACTGATGGAGGAATGGGTAAAGGAAATGTGATGTATAGCTACAACAGAATATTATTCAGCCACAAAAAAAATTCTGCCATTTGTGACAGCCTAGATGAAACTGAAGGGCATCATGCTAAGTGCGATAACTCGGACAGAAAGACGAACACTGTGTGGTCTCACATGTGGAAATCTTTAAGAAGAAGAAGAAGAAGAAGAAGAGTAAGAAAAGCACTCAGAAAGAGGACAGATTTGTGGTTACCAGAGGCGTGGTGGGGGAGGGGGAATTAGAGGAGGGTGGTTGAAAGGTTGTGAGGTAAGTAAGCCATGAGGATGGAATGAGCAGCATGGCGACTACAGTTGACCACTGCCTTATGCTATGTTTGAAAGCTCCTAAAAGAGTGGATCCCAAGAATTCTCATCACAAGGAAGAGACCTTTTTTTTTCTTTTTTTCTGATTTTATATATCCACAGGAGATGACGGATGTTAACTAGACTTACTGTGGAAATCACTTCACGATGTATGTGAGTCCAGTTGCTATAGTTGGCCACCTAAAATTTTCACAGTGCTGTCCATCAGTTATACCTCAATAAAACTGCGGGGGGGGGGGGGGGGGAATTAAGTGAAATAGATTTGAGAAGCATTTGGAGGACAGAAATAGTGGGTCTTGGGACCGAGTGGACACAGGGGAGCAGGAAGGGGCAGCTCCCTAGGCTCACAGGACCTCCTCCTCCTCAGGGCTTATATACCCTCACAGCCTCTGATGGGAGCTGCCATGTCCCATGCCCACGCCTGCCAAGTGGCTGGGTTTGTGGGCATGAGAAGGCCTTCTGGAGCCCGATGTGGCACACATCCCCAAATGTCCATGGATTCATTAACTGCCTAAATCCATTAATGAGGTTCCTCTCAGGTCTCTCCAAGGAAACAGAGCCAAGTAGCTCTCTGGAAGACAGAGCCTCAGAACCCTGCACACAGCGGGGCATGTCCCCCACCCTTCACCCAACCCTGTTCACACCCTCAGGTAGCCAAGTGACCACTGCCCTTCGACTGGAATACCTGGGTAAGGGGGACAGGAAGGAGGGAGAGCCTTCTTGCACAGCTGAGGCTGGGGGCCAAGTTTGCACTAGGACTGAATCTGAGGCTGCCTGGGCCCTACGCCACTTGTTCTAGGCTCCCACTGCTGGCCCCGTTGTGCCCACCATTTTGCTTTGGCAGCAAAGGCAAAGGATAAACGTGCCCCCATCTTCCCGCACAAAGAATGTGAGGGAAATATTATTTTTTGTATTAAACACAGATATGATGGAATAGAATGCAAAATTTATGTGTGGGTCTTAGAAAAACAGGACACTTGAGATCCAACAAGGGCTTTGAGTTGGCTGTTTTGAGCCAAGGCCCTTGGGGGAATGTGGTCTGGCCCCTTTAGGCACCATTCTGGTGGAAAAGTTTGAGAAAAATCAGCGTTCTTTAACACCCACGGTCCAAAGGACGGACTCTGCAAATAGTGGCCGCCGCCGCCAGGGACAGCTGTGTGCGGAAGGGGCTGCCAGGTCCCACAGGAGTCACCCTGGCTGCCCTAGGGCAGTGACCTCAGAGTCACCGACAACGTAAGGGGTGGCCAATGTTGGCAGAATCTCCCACAGCTGGTTGCTGTGCACCTCTCCTGGCCCCTGCCAGGTATCAGCTGTTATCTTCCGCTGGGCACAGGACAAGCCAGTTCGCTGGCCCCCGGATCCCGCTGCAGATGGAGCCGAAGTGAGCCCACTGGACTTCAATCAGCCATCCGCAGGACGAGACAAGAGGGAAGACAGCCAGTCCTTCTGCCGTCTGTTTGGTCCCTGGTTCCACCGGCACTGTCCCGTTCTGCCACCTTTGCCCCCTGGTCAATGAGTACCAGACTGGTTCCACGCCAGAACAGGGGACCAAAGGGCTGAGTAGAAATGGATTCAATGTGGGGTGGGTGGGAGAAGATGAAGAAAGTGTTGCGACCTTCTGTGGTCGGACTGGGAGAGGGAAAAGGCAAGAGCAAAAAGGAACGCAAAGAGAAATGAGAGATTTTATGTCGCGGTATCTTCCTCTGATGTCAGAGGAAGCCCAGGAGGCCACCTAGTCTGTTCCTGTGAGTCCAGCAGTTCCCCTGAAGAGGTACACAGTGACCCTTGACCGCGGGGGCTTGGTACGGAAACATGAGAGCTGACCACACCCCTCAGGAAGCCCCTGAGGGGGGAGTACACAAGCCCTGCCCTCAGGGACCCCAGTCTGAGGGGGGAGACAGACCTGCCCTCAGGGACCCCAGTCTGAGAGGGAAACACAGTCCTGCCCTCAGGGAGCCATAGTCTGAAGGAGGAGACACAGCCCTGCCCTCTCTGAGGGCAGGGAGTCCAGTCTGACGGGGGAGACACAGCCCTGCCTCAGCAAACCCCAGTCTGAAGGAGGAGACATAACCCTGCCGTCAGGGAGCCCCAGCCTGAAGAGAGACACAGCCCTGCCCTCAGGGACCCCAGTCTGAGGGGGGAGACACAGCCCTGACCTCAGGGAGTCCCAGTCTGAGGGGGAGACACAGCCCTGACCTCAGGGAGTCCCAGTCTGAGGGGGAGACACAGCCCTGCCCTCTCTGAGGGCAGGGAGTCCAGTCTG